>NC_081379.1:46190903-46198403 GCF_030684315.1 Stegostoma tigrinum
GAAGATACTAGTCAGTTCACAGCTGGGATACTGCAAACAGTTTTGGGCCCTTTATCTAAGGAAAGATATGTTGGTGTTGAAGGTTCACTAGGGCTGGTATCATGTATGGTTGAGTAGACTGGGCCTGTATTCGTTAGAATTTAGAGGAATGAGAGACAATTTCATTGAAATGTACATGATTCCTAGGGACAGGGTAAATGGGGAGAGTGTGTACCCCACTGTGGGAGCCCAGGACCAGAGGGCATCATCCCAGAATAAGGGGATACATACTTAATAAAGAGCTGAGGAGGAATTTCTTCACTCGTTTGGTGGTAAGTCTTCACTGCAAATGGCTGTCCAGTACCTGAGATAGAATTTTACTCGATAACAGAATTAAGGGCAACAGGAGTTGAGGATGATCAGATCAGCCATGATCTGTTGCAGAGCAGAGCAGACTCTTAGATTCCTGACAGTCCTGATAGAAGCCATTCAGTCAAACAAGTCCATGCCGACTCTCCATAAAGCACCTCACCCCATCCCTGTAACTCTGCACTTCCTGTGGCTAGCCTGCATGTCTTTGAACTGTTGGGGGGAACCGGGGCACCCGAAGGGAACCCATGCAGGCAGTAGGCCGAGGCTGGAATCGAGCCCAGGTCCCTGGCATCATGACGCAGCAGTGCCAACCACCATGCCACCCTATGAGCTGAATGGTCTGATCTGTTCCTACATATTATAACCCTAAATGTCCAAACTGTGTGGTGCGCTGTGGTTTGGATAATGACCCAGAATCCCCTGTCCAAGAAGCAGAGGAGCAGTGATTCGAAATGAAATTGGATGGGCATTTAAAGGAGACGGACTTTCAGGGCTAGGGGCAGAGCATGGTGGGGTGGGTCTGAATGGATTACCCCTGCATCAAAGACAAACCTGTGGCCTTGGCAAAGAACCTCTGGCACCTAGAGTCGTAGAGTCATACAGACCCTTCAGTCCAACCAGTCCATGCCGACCATAATCCGAAACCAAACTGGGCCCACCTGCCTGTGTCTGGCCCATATCGCTCCAAACATTTCCTATTTATGTACTTATCTAAATGTTTTTTAAACATTGCAACTGTACCTGAATCTACCACTTCCTCTGGAAGCTCATTCCACACACAGACCACTCTGTGTGCAAAACAGTTGCCCCCCATGTCCTTGTTGAAACTTCCTCCTCTCACCTTTATGCCCCCTCGTTTTGAGCCCCCCCACACCCTGGGGAAAAGATGCCTACCATTCACCTTATCTATACCCCTCATGATTTTATAAACCTCAATAAGGTCACCCCTCAGCATCCTACGCTCCTGGGAGAAAAGTCCCAGCCCATCCTTGTAACTCGAACTCTCCAGTCCCGGCAACATCCCGGTAGATTTTTCCTGCACCCTGCCCAGTTTAATAATATCCTTCCTGTAGCAAGGTGGCTCTGCTGAAGTAATCCAGTGGGATCTTTTGCACTCACCTGAGACAGCAGTTGAACCAATGCAGAAGACTCAGCTGGCAGCCCTCGCTCAGAGGGGCCTGGGATTAACTTCAGTACCTGGGCTCAGAGAGAGGTTTCAGTGACTATTGTCTGTCTTCAGGTTTTTATCCTCCTTTAGAGCAGGTAGGCAGTTCAGTGGAACTGGCCATCACGGCATATGGTGGCTCTAATAGACACACGCTATCCTGGGGGGGGGGGTCGTATCTATTCCTCATTGCCACTGGGTCAGTAAACTGGAATTCCTATCTATCCCCACAGGAACAGTGTATTCACCAGACGGACTGCAGTGATTCATGATGTGGAGGTGCCCGTGTGGGACTGGGATGGACAAAGTCAGAAGTCACTCGACACCAGGTTATAGTCCGACCGGTTTATGTGAAATCACAAGCTTTTGGAGCGCAGCTCCTTTGTCAGGTGATGAAGGGGCAAGGCTTTGAAAGCCTGCGATTTCAAACAAACCTGTTGGACTACAACCTGGTGTCGTGTGAGTTCTGACATGATTCAAGAAAGCACTTTATCAAGGGCGATTAGAGATGGGCAATAATTGCTCGGCCACACAGCAACACCCACACCCTGTGAATATGTAACAGAAGTGAAATAAGTCAGAGTACCCGTACCCCGGAAACAGATAGAAAACATAGATTTGTTTGTGTGAAGGACAAAAACTGCAGAAGCTGGAAATATTAAATGAAAACAGAAAGTGCTAGAGAAATGCAGCAGGTCTGGCAGCATCTGTGGAATGAGAGACAGAGTGAACATTCCTGGTCAGCGACCTCCTATCAGAATCCGGTCAGGGTGGTCCTTCACTGATTTCTGTACTCTGAGCTATTTTAGTCCCAGTTACATTGCACAATTCAACATTTGTGAAGCAAAATGTGTTTTAAAAAAATGGGATATCAGAGCGAGAATTGGTTTTCAGGATTGCTAAGGTTTAGACTCTGAATCGGAGGAAGAAACAAACAAACTACTGTAAGTGGAAGATAAGCAATAAAAAGAAAATTGAAGATATACCGCGCATGGTTGAGTGAATATTTACTAACCTGACGATCCAAATCAATCTTGTGCAAATAACGTGTTTGTCAAAGACTGCAATTTAACATGAAGCAAATAAGCTGCAATGACAAACAAATCATAAAGCTATACAATAAAACAATCGCTAAATGTTTACGGCTTCCATTCTCTTACTGGAAGAGAAAAGGCGACATTTATGTAACATTTTTCCCATCCCTCTGAATGCTCCCAGCAAAGTGCTTTTAAAATTTAGTCCCTGTTGTCTTATGGAGAAAAGAGACAACCAGCCAGCTCATGGTAAGCTCCTGCAAACGTATTATGCCTGACCAAACATATCACTAACATTAGAGATAATGGGAACTGCAGATGCTGGAGATTCCAAGATAATAAAATGTGAGGCTGGACGAACACAGCAGGCCAAGCAGCATCTCAGGAGCACAAAAGCTGACGTTTCGGGCCTAGACCCTTCATCAGAGAGCTCTCTGATGAAGGGTCTAGGCCCGAAACGTCAGCTTTTGTGCTCCTGAGATGCTGCTTGGCCTGCTGTGTTCGTCCAGCCTCACATTTTATTATCTATATCACTAACATTTCTTACTCATCCTTAACTCCTAGCGTGTTTCAGAGGACAGTTGAGTCAACCACATTTCTGTGAGTTTGGAGTCACATATAGGCCAGGCCAGGTAGGGTCAGTAGATTTCTTTTCCTAAAGGACATGCGAAGATAACAATTCAGAGCAGGAGTAGGTGATTCAGGCGCCTCAAGACTCCTTCGCCATCTAATATGACATTTCAGCCTCAGCTCCATTTTCCTGTCTACTCCTCACCACCCCATTACTAATTGAAAATCTCCGACCCCTCCTAACTTTATTCAGAGTCCAACTGCAGTCTCGAGTTGTGAATTCCACAGCTACACAATCTTTTGAGAGAAGTAATTCCTCCTCCTCTGGTCTTAAAACTATGACCTCCCATTGTAGACTGCTCTACATGAAGAAATATCTTTTCTACATCTACCTGGTTAATCCACTTTAACATCTTCCTTACCCCAGTTATATCTCCTCCCAGCCTTTAAAACAATAGTGAGTACAGGCCTAAACTAACCACAGATGGCCACAATGATCACATAAGCAGGCCAAACCAAGATTGTGAAACCATCAGACTTGGTCTGAATTAAAGTTAACGCCCAGCGAAATTACCGAAAGCAGTCACTCAGGTCTGTAGTTCCTGGTATATTTACACTTGGAAATGTCACACAATGGGATGAAAGACTGGCGTGCAGAATAGTCAGCTTTAGCAACAAAACAACTAAGCCAGACTCAGGAATGCACATATGAACTATTTTTCAGACAACAGCTTTTGGGCAGAGCAGAGAGAGAAGCAAATGGATTTGTAACAGTGGAACTGCAGTACTTATCTCTCTGGTTCTCAATCTCATTGATGAAACGATGCTTGGTGACACAAGCAGGTCAGAGAATTATCCATTCACCGGAGATCCCGCCATTAATGTGGATACAAGGAATCAACTAACCAACTGTCTCAGACTAAAACTTGACACTTTGAGGATTTTAAGGATTTTTAAACTGTTTTGCTTCAATCTTCGGTCTTGTACTGAATGTTTTCCACTTTTTAAAAAATTACACCTGTGCAACAATGCACGTGAGAGTTGGACATGACATTTCATTATTTTTCTCGATATCAATTTCCTGCCTTCACTCAAACATCCTTATAATTAGCTGCTTCATTTTTTTTTATAAATTTAGTAAACTGCATTGCTTTGAAGTCTAATATAGCTGTGTGCTAGGAAGGATGAAAAAGAAATCTTTGGTAAGGTCAAACGAGAAGTTAAAAAGCAGTTGATTTATTCTTCATTCCCTGGTTGTAACAAGAGAAAAAATGTGCAGGTCTCTGGGGAAAAGCTGAGGAGCAGCATTGGCTGAGTTCTCTTACAGTGGGCCAGCATGGACACAATGGGCCAAATGGCCGTGGAGTCATGGAGCGAAACATAACAGAAACAGTCTCTTCAGCCCAGCTCGTCCATGCTGACCAGATATTCTACTTAAATCCAGTCCCATTTGCCAGCATTTGGCCCATACCCCTCTAAACCCTCCCTATTCACATACCCTTCCAGATGCCTTTTAAATGCTGTAACTGTACCAGCCTCCACCACTTCCTCTGGCAGCTCATTCCATACACACACCACCCTCTGTGTGAAAAAGCTGCCCCTTAGGTCCCTTTTATATCTTTCCCCTCTCACCTTAAACTTATGCCCCTCTAGGTTTGGACTCCCCCTACCCTGGGGAAAGGCGTTGTCTATTCACCCTATCCATGCCCCTCATGATTTTATAAACCTCTATAAGGTCACCCCTCAGTCTCTGAAGCTCCAGGGAAAATAGCCCCAGCCTATTCAGCCTCTCCCTAGACCTCAAACCCTCCAACCCTGGCAACATCCTCACAAATCTTTTCTGAATCCTTCCAAGTGTAACAACATCCTTGCTATTGCAGTGAGGCCAGAAATGAACACAGTATTCTATAAGTGGTCTAACCAATGTCCTGTACAGCTGCAACGTAACATCCCAACTCCTGTACTCAACGCACTGACCAATAAAGGCAAGCAGACCAAATGCTTTCTTCGCCGTCCTCTAAACCCGAGACTCCACTTTCAAGATATTATGAAGCACTCCAAAGTGTCTTTGTGCAGTAACACTCCCCAGGACCGTAGCATTCTCCATTATACTGTTCCCATTGAAAATTTATCGAGAAATGCTTCTCTCAGAGAGTAGGATGACACCAAAGCTGAAAGGGGAGAAGGGGAAGAGACTCATAGACATGAAGCCAAATTTTCAAATTGGAAATTTTAAGGGGAAGAGGTGACTGCGGAGAGACAACACTCTTGTCTGGTTTTGTAACCGCCAGCTATCCAACTGCCCGGTCGGTGGGACAAAACTGACCTGTTGGCCTGAGAGAACACGGTGTGAAGCTGGATGAACGCAGCAGGCCAAGCAGCACCAGGGGAGCAGGCTGCCTGGTAATGGTGTAACTATTGGCCCATTCCTGCAGCACTGCCCCTGAAAGATTTGAGCCATTTCCGAATGCAGGTTGGCTTGGCCTGTGATAGCGTTAAGCAGTAAACACACGGTTAATGCAAATCAGCAGTGCGTGATTCCCAAAGGACAATAAAAGAAATGCTGGAAAGGGTTCACAATATTTACACAGCCTGCTGAATGGGTGAACTTAGGATGTTTTACAGGCGTCACTATTGATTCAGACAGCAGGCTGTTGACTGATCTCCACCTATTGGTGTAGCCTCACCATTTACTCTTAGCAATGTCAATCTCATTGCCAAGTTTCATGAGGATTGCTTGCCATTTTTCGAATTCACTCACATGGCTTGCGCAGTACCCAAAAAAAAATTAGCTGTACCTTGCTTCATCTCATAAGGGGAGTTGCTGTAGTATTCAATGCCTGGGGGCATTATCACCGACTGTTATCCCAGGGACCCCAGGTGATGTTCTGGGAGTAGAGGGTGGAAAAATCTGGAATTAGGAGTCGAATGATGATCATTATTGGAAAACTCATCTGGTTCACTAATGGCCTTTAGGGAAGGAAACTGCCATCCTTACCTGGTCTGGCCTATATGTGACTCCAAACCCACAGCAAAGTGCTTGACTCTTAACTGTCCCCTGGGCAATTGGAGATGGACAATAAATGCTGCCCTTAGTCAGCAACACCTGATCCTGGTATGTTCATTGTAAAGCTCCTCTGCTGCTTCACAAATTGGTGTACTCAGAATTTAACACAACCTTCCCATACAGGCTGTGTTTGTAATGGCCTCATATCCCCTCCAACTTGTAACCTCCCTGCTGCTATTCCTATAACCCTGGGTATCTGTGTAATCCCTATTCCTCATCGTCAGTGTTATCTCAAACACACACTCACACTCGCACACAGTGTCTCTCTCACACACACAAACACACACATGCACACCACATGCACACACAAACACATACGCACACACACACACGCACATAGTCTCACACACAGACAGACACACACACACATTCAAAGCCACACACACACACACACACACACACACACACACACACACACACACACACACACATACACACACACACATGCACACACAGACACAGAAACACACACATGGACACAGACACACGCACATAGACATGCACACACACAAACACATACTCACGCATACACTCACACACACACACACACACACACACACACACACACACACACACTCACAGTCCCACACTCAAACGCACACACTCTCTCACACACACACACACACAAACACATAGGCGCACACTCTCTCTCTCTCACACACACCTTCACACTCTCTCACACACACAGGTACACACACACACACAGCCACACACACACATTCCCACATGCAAACGCACACACAGAGTCATACGCACGTACAGACACAGTCTCACACACACAGACAGACACACACACACATGCATACACAGGCACAGACACAAACACACACGCGCACACACACACACATACACATGTGCACACACACACACATTCACACATACTCACACAGACACACACACGCACAGAGACACACACACACATTCACACACACATGCTCACACTGACACAGACACACACATACACACACATGTTCACACACACATACAGACAGACACAGACACACACACAAATGTTCATACACACCCATTCACACACACACACACACCTTCACACACACACACCGACACACGGACACAGACACATGCACACACTCACACATGCACACACACAGACATACTCACACATGCACACACACACATACACATGCACTCTCTCTCTCACACACACACGCACAGACCCAGACACATGCACGCACACACGCAAACACATACACACACACACATGCACACGCGCACACACACATGCACAGTCACACGTACATTCACACACACATACAGACAGACACGGACACGGACGGACACACGCACATATT
>NC_081379.1:46200903-46265903 GCF_030684315.1 Stegostoma tigrinum
CTGGAAGTCAGAGTCAACAAAATGTGGAGCTGGAGGAACGCAGCAGGTCAGACAGCATTGGGCCTAGACCCAAAATGTCGCTTATCCTGCTCCTCCAGTACTGTCTGACCTGCTGCACTTCTCCAGCTCCACACTTTACCATCTATATAAATGCAAGGGTTTTTTTGAAAGATGCGGACAAGCAGGCTCATGTAATGTCAGCATATAGCCACATGATGTCAGTGTTGTCTACATTTTGAAGGAGGATTTTGGGTTGGCTTACCCGTGGGGTTCGGTCCTGAGCCAGCCGTGTATTGATGGTTTAACCAAAGCCATGGTGGTAGCCGCTTCAGTCGGTCACAGTTTGTCGGCGTCTTTCATTCTCAGGCACAGGGCCAAGCATCAACTTCCAAATACTCCTGACGCTGAATGGGGGTTCAAAGCCACACTGTTGGCATTATTCTGAACCACTGGCCAATAAGTCTAACTTGCTCCTGATTTTAGTTTAAAAGCTAACGAAAGGCTGCAAAACAATTATATATGAACATCTTCTTGAAAGGCAAAATGAGTAACGATATAAGAATGATTTACAAGGGTAGTTCATGCTGTGTCACGGAGACCAACAATAGGGCAGCTGTGAGCATTGCTGCAGGGATTCTTACAAAACTGTTGTGGTTACCAATCGCTGAGAAACTTGGCAGTGTCCAACATCGACGCAAGAATTTAAAACAAAAATAGCGCCGCAATCAGAGGCAGCAGGAACAGCCGAGGCTGGAGAACACGAGATAACAAGGTGTGGAGCTGGATGAACACAGCAGGCCCAGCAGCATCAGAGGGGCAGGAAGGCTGACATTTCGGGTCTGGACCCTTCTTCAGAAACGGGGGAGGGGGAAGGGGGAAATAAACAGAGGAGGGGTGGGGCTAGGGAAGGTCGGTGGGATGGTGACATGTTCAAACAGAGATCCCTTGTTCTGTGAGGCAGCAGCGCTAACCGCTGGGCAACTATCCACCGTGCCCATCCACGGAGTGATGGGAGACACTTGACCTCTTCTCGGAAAGTCTACTCCTTTGGCGCTGAGCACTGTTAGAGTTCTTTAAGGTCTCTCTTTCGCCCTACGCACTTAATCCCTCAAGGCCTTACTCAGATTTTGAAGAGCAGAGTTACTCACCAATGAGAGAGAAGGAAGGACTGCTCACCACCTCCCTCTTTCACTCCAGTAACAGTCCAATGCAATGAAACACATTAACAAAGTTCAGGATGCGCTTAGACACACTAACAGGAAGGGAATACAAAGATACAGACCACGTGCAGACGGGTGGGATTAGTTTACAATGGTATCAGGGTCAGCACAGATAAGGTGGGCTGAAAGGCCTGTTGCTGGGCTGTACTGTTCTATGTTTGAAGCAGATTCCAGTGCAGTGTGAAGCAGCCTAGCATTTATTGTTGGGAAAGTAATGGAATGAACTGTTAATAAAGTAATAACAGAGCAGAGGGATGGCACAGTGGCTCAGTGGTTAGCACTGCAGCCTCACGGCACCAGGGACCCGGGTTCGATCCCACCCTCAGGTGACTGTCTGTGTGGAGTTTGCACATTCTCCCCGTGTCTGTGCGGGCTTCCTTCATAATGCTCTGATTTCCTCCCTCAATCCAAACATGTGCAGGTGAGGTGGATTGACCATGTTGAAATTGTCTGTGTGGAGTTTGCACATTCTCCCCGTGTCTGCGTGGGTTTCCTCCCACAGTCCACAGACAGACAGGCAGGCTCGGTGGATCGGCCGTGCTAAATTGCCCGTAGTGCTCAGGGATGTGTAGATTCGGTGGGTTATAGGGGGACAGGTCTGGATGGGATGCTCTGAGGGTCAGCATGGATTTGCCAGGCTGAGGGGCCCATTTCCACACTGTAGGCAATCTATGACAGAGCATTTGGAAAATCACAATCTAATCAAACAGAGCTAGCATAGCTTCACAAAAGGGTAGTCATGTCTGGCTATTTTATTAGAACTTTTCCAGACCATAACCAGTAGATGTGATCAGAGATAATGGGAGCTGCAGATGCTGGAGAATCCGAGATAACAGATCACAAACATCCTCTCTGATGAAGGGTCCAGGCCCGAAAAGTCAGCTTTTGTGCTCCTGAGATGCTGTTTGGCCTGCTGTGTTCATCCAGCTCCACACTTTGTTACCAGTAGATGTGGGTTTGTTTAGATTTCGAGAAGGCATTCAACAGAGTACCTCACAAAAGGTTCACTAATAAGATAGCAGCCCATGGTGTTGGAGGTAATATATTGGCACGGATAAATAATGGGGCTAATGCGTAGGAAACAGCGAGCAGGATAAGAGTTTTTTGGGTAACCTGTAAGCAGTGGGGTTCCACGGGGCTCAGCGCCTGGGACTGCAGCTGTTTACATTATATAACAATGAGTTGGAGGAAGGAAGCGAATATACTGTAGTTAAATTTGCAAAAGACACAAAGCAGGTGGAGAGGCAGGTTGTAAAGGGGATGGAGTTTACGGAGAGGTATTGATAGGTTATGTAACTGGGGAAGGAAGTTTGCAAATGGAATGTCTGGCTTGAACAAAAGTCAGTGCCTGGGCCCCTTTAGCAGAAACAGAAGTTACATCCTGCCCGACTAGAATTAGGTGTAAAACTGTAAATCCTTATCTTCCTACACCGAGGTAGAAAGACACTACCTTAAGCTTCCTGCCTGAATAGAATTGGATGTAAAGCTTCGTAAGTCTTTATCTTCCTGCACAGGGGTATGTGGAAACTGGCTCAACTTTTTTTTTTAACTGCCTTTAGGTGGGTAGCGTTTGTTAAGGTGTGAGACTTCTGAGATCCCGTAAAGAATGTAACTTCTGTTTCTGCTGAAGGGGCCAGGGCACTGGCTTTTGTTCAAGCCAGACATTTCAGCGGTTTGTAATTACATTCTGTCACTTCGGCAACGTGGAATCGCCTCCTGCCGTTAGCAGGCACTTCACGAACGATCAATACCACATCCTACTCTCTTTATGTTTCCAAGGTAGTAATTGTTTTGTATCATGTCAATGTCTGTTGTGCTGATTGCTTCATGCATCATGTCATTGTGAGACGTGAGATTGTTTTATGTATTATGTACTTAGTAAAGTATAAAAAGTGGGGACTGTCTGCTGCTCGGGGAGAATTACTTGTAAGACTCTGCACTCTGTGCCGGGTTGAGTACAGTGATTCTCCACAGCTTGTACTTGCTCTGTAATAAAAGATTTGTGTTTTTCTAAACAGGTCAGTGTCTTGTTATTGCAGCAAGTCCGTCAGGGTCTCTGAAAACGAGCCTGACAATGGGACCCTATTTGCTGATATAGATACATAAATGATCTGGATCTTGGTATGGTCACTGACAATATTTCGGAGACAGTTGTGTATATAGTCCTCGACCCTCTCATCTTTTTGGATAGATTTTAATCCAAAAATATGAGACTATTTCATTGGAGTCTTATATTACAAGCTTCTAATTTACAGATTGTACATGTTGTGGGTCATGGAAATGTTATTGTCATCCATATAGACAGCACAATTAGTCAATCCTGCCACAACTCTGTTCATAAGTCCTTGAAATGTGGCTGATGCATAGTTCATTCCAAAAGGCATTACTTTTAAAGTAATACAGCCCGTTTGGGGATTCAAAAACAGAATGTTTCTTCGCCCTGCCCAACAATGGTACTTGCCAGTGACCACAAAGTAATCCTAACTTTGTGATGTAAGTGGCTTGTGCTACATTTTCTGCACAGACCTCCAGCCTTGAAACTGGATATGAATTTGATTTGGTCACGGCACTCACCTTCCAATAATCTACGCAGAATCACTGAATACCATCAGGTTTGGGAACCAACACGATCAGTGAACACCATTCACTTTGACTTGGTTCAATGATGTCTTCTTACAGCATCATTCCTACTTTTCTGCACCTGTGCTTGAGAGGATTAATCCTGTAGGGGTGTTGTTTTAGTGGAACAGCATTTCCTATGTCAACCTCATGTGGTTTGGTATTAGTCCTCCCCATTCTGTTTCTACATTTCTCCTCACAGCACTGTAACAAGCCTTTCAATTCAGTTCTCTGTTCCTGAGACAGATAGTTCACTATCCAATCCCATCCTCCAAGGGCTTCCTCATTATTCAGTTTAGTCTGAGGCACATCAGTATTCAAATCATCTGGATTTGATTCCTCGCTCTGAATGACAATAACTAGTACATGTTTCTCCAGTTCCCTTTCCTTGTTATTGTCATGTTTCAGCATGTCCACATGACATCCATGATAAAATTTTATCCTATCTGGCATCTTTAACAGATAATTTACCGGACTCAACTTCTTCTCAATCTGATAGGGCCCACTAAATCTTGCTTTGAAGGGATCTCCTACTACTGGTAACAATATCAATATTTTGTTCCCACAGACAAATGTATGAATTTTAGATTTCTTATCTGTTTTTTGCTTCATTGGATGCTGTGCCACCTTTAGATGCTGTCTAGCTAATTCACCTACTCTGTTTAATCTTTCTCTCACCTCAGATGTATAATCCAATGGTGAGATCTCTGGCTTTGAGCCTATCAACTATGCTTAATTAATTTTAAAGGCCCTTTTACTTCATGTCCAAGTATCAATTCAAATGGAGTAAACTGGGTCAATTCATTTAGAGCATCTCTGATAGCAAATAACATAAATGGGATACCCACATCCCAATTATTTGGGTAATCCTGGCAATAAGCCCTCAGCATGGTCTATACAGTCTGATGCTACTATTCCAATGTTCCCTGGGATCCAGGGTGGTAAGCTATTGATTGAAAATGCTGGATAACTAAACTATCCACGACCTCCTTAAATAATTTGCAGTAGAATTGGACCCTCGCTCTGACTGAATCTCTCTGCGTAGTCCATAATGGGTAAAGAAAGCAAGCAACTCCTCCACAATCTTTTTTGCCTTGACATTCTGTAATGGAGTTGTCTCCGGAGAACTGGCAGACACATCCATAATGGTTAACAAATGCTGGTTCCCACTTTTGGTTTTAGGGAGGGGACCTACACAATTAATCAAAACACGCATGAAAGGTTCTTCAAATGTGGAATTGACATCAATGGCATCGGTTTATTACTGCCTGTGGCTTTCCTACCATCTGACACTTATGACAGGGACAGCAAAATTCAATTATGTAATCCAGACCAAAAGAAATGCTTTTGTATATCAGCCTGAGTCTTCCTCACTCCTAGATGACCTCCTACAGGTAATTTATGTGCTGCCCATGATACTTCCTGTCTCTATTCTACCGGCACCAGAATCTGGTGAATGTCTGTCCCTTTCTTCTCTGCACTAACCTGCTAAGGTCTCCATTTCCGCTTTAAGATTTTATCCTCGAGCTAATAACATTCAGGAATACAACTGGATTCCTTTTAAGAGTAGGCTTTATGATACAAATCTTTTATGGTCTCATCTTTTTGTTCCAACTCCATTAATGTTTTTGAATTAGACATGTCTGCCTGCTTAGGTTCTTCTTTTACCACTTCATCAAACAGAGTGTCAGCCATCTGCACCTCAACTCCTTCATCTTTCTCTTTTGTTCACCCTTCTTGCTTTAACTTATAACGACGGGATTTTGTCACTGCACAGTCCAGAAAAATTTAACTCCTCGGTTCCCTGGTTTTCCGCTACAATGGGCATCACTCCCACTTTTGATCCGGCTATATCGTTTCCAAGAACAAACTGTGTTCCTGAAATAGACACACTTTCAAACATTCCCACTGCTACTTCCCCAGTCTTGATTGGACTTTCTAGCCTGATCTTACACAGGGAAACGCTAAATCTCTCCCCTTTTATTCTCAATTATCACTCTCTTGGGCAACATTTCAGAAGGACGCAAATACTTTCATCTCTTACAATGACAGACTGACCAGCTCCCGTATCCCTCAATATTTTAACTTCTTTACCTACTCGCCCTGTTCTATCCGAGTAAACTTTACCCACACAGGCAAAGTCTTTGAAGAGATCAGGCACTATCTTACTATCCAGCCTGTGACGAGACTGTGCACTCTCTTGCAGCTCATCCACTTGGGATTTCCTTCACTACCTTGGCTAATCACACTGGTTTAGCCTCTATTACCACATCCTTTTTCCCAGTGCCTTTCTTATTCCACCAGGATTGTGACTGTGTGTTCCACCTTACTGCAGTGAAACTCCTGAGGTCTTTCACCTCTTTTCCACCGTCTTGGGTATCTTTTTATCACATATGGTGAACTGTTCTTGATTTTCATTGAAGATCTGCCTCCTTCCCAATTTCTATTCCTCATGGAATGAAATTGCTGTCGGAAGCTAGATTTCAATTTATACCCTAATGCATATTCATTCTCCATCTCTGCAGCTCTTCTCACTGTTTTAACTTTCTGTTCCTCAACATATGTTCTTATCACTTCTGGAAGTACATTATTAAACTCCTCCAGCAGAATAATCTAAGATTCTCATCTGTCTTTTCTGGCTTTAATGCTTTCAGCCATCTATTGAAGTTCCTCCGTTTAATTCTTTCAAACCCTAAGTCTGGCCTGGCTCCTTCCTTATTTCTGAACCATTGTCGACGTGTTTCTGGTACCAATTCTTCGGCACTCAAAATAGCGTGTTTTACTTCTTCATAACCTCCTGACACCACCTCTGACAGTGCTCACTAGCCCTGCCTACTAACTTCATCTGAATAAACACTACCCTCACTGTCTCTGGACAGCTCATCTGTTTAGCCAATTTCTCAGAGGAAATCAAAAAGGTTTTTACATTTTCATCGAATTTTGGTAATGTTTTGCCATGTTTGTAAATACCCCTACCAGGTCTTTGGCTACGATGGGTTAGCTCATCATCTCTCTCCTCCTCACTGATCTCCGTCGTTTTAAATTGACTTTCCTGTTTAATTTTTTTAAGAGAGCCTAATGATTTTGTGTGAGAGCTAGGTTTATTTCTCAGATGGTGGATTTGCTTTTGCTTCAGATGGCAGTTCGCTCTCGCCCTGATTTTCAAAAATCCCCTTCTTATATACCCCCAATAACATATCAACTTCTTATAATGATTGGTTTGATGTTGCCGAAACCATCAGTTTTAAATTGAATTGGCTTTCAATCGCTGAGCGCTTGGTTTAAATTAATTGGCTGAGACCAGCTTGTTGCCAAAACACAAGACTACAGTTTTGCCTCTGTAAAGCCTTTTGATACGTTTGTTTTAATTTGGGGCTCTCTGTACAGTACTTACATATTTCCGAGCACAAAGCACAATCTTTTAGAGGGAACATGCACTTCTCTTCCCTCCTATTATTTTTACTAACAAATTCTAACTTCCCACTTTCCAATTCATGAGTATTCTGTACAACGTTGTAACAGTGTGTGGAGAGGAAATTTTAAAGTTCGCAGATGGCTTGAAACTTGGAAGAATTGTAAACTGTGAGGATAGTGTGGATCTCCAGAAGGACATGGGCACTTTGGTGACAGATGAGGATCAGTGCAGAGAAGTGAGAAGTGATTGACTTTGCAGGAATGCTGAAAGACAATACAAAATAGGGGGTACAGTTCTAAAGGGGGCACAGGAGCAGAGAGAGCTGGGGGGTGGTATATAATCATTGAAGGTGGCAGGACAGGCAGAGACAGTAGTTAATAAAGTACACAGTGTTCCTGGCTTTATTAATAGAGAGTGCAAGAGGGGGTTTTGCTGAATTTGTACAAAACACATGCTAGACCTCAACTGGGCAACTGTGTATCATTGTGGGTGTCCCATTGTAGGAAGGATGTGAATGTAAAGGAGAGAGGGTGGAAGCGATGGATGAGAATGGTTCCAGGGATGAGAAGCTTTAGTGATGAGGATAGATCGAAGATGTTGGGACTGTTCTCTTTGGAAAGAAAGCGGCTGAGAGGAGATTTGATAGAGGTTTCCAAAATCATCAGTGAGCTGGCTAGAATAAATAGCGAAAAGCTGTTCCTGATCTTTAAAGGAACACAAATAAGAGGGGCGGAGATTTAAAGTGAAATTTAAAAAGAGATTAGCAAAGACAGATATGGGTCTCTTACAGTCAGGAGATGAAATGACAGGCAATCGGAGAAATACTGTGTAACTCCTTACAGAGGAAGATTTTTAAAAAACCAAGGAGCAACTGAGAATGAGAAACTAAGCAGGGAAGTGATGCTGCACCTCTACATATTGGTCAGAATACTTTTGGAGTATTGTGCTCAGTTCTGGGCACACTATTTAAGGAAGCTTAAAGCCTTAGAGAGAGTTAAAAGGAGATTTGTTAGAATGACGAGATAACAAGGTGTAGAGCTGGATGAACACAGCAGGCCAAGTAGCATCAGAGGAGCAGGGAAGCTGACGTTTTGGGCCTAGACCCTCCTTCAGAAAAATCTTTGTTAGAATGATACTAGGAATGAAGGATTTTAGATAAAAAGAAAGATTAAGAAATTGAGTTTATTTTCCTTGGAGAAGAGAAGATTAAGAGGTGACCTTATTGAGGTGTTCAAAATTATGAACAATTTTTTTTACAAGGAATGGAGGGATGTTATGTTTCCACTGGTGGTTGTGTCAAAAACTAGAGGGAGGTTTGCAATTTCAAGATTGTCAGCAAGAGAGCTATGAGTGAGATGAGAAACTTCTTTCGTTGGTTGTTAAGGTTTGGAATGCAGTGGAGACAGATTCAATATGAGGTGTTCAAAGAAAAATTGGTATATATTTGAAAGAGATGATGGATTCAGAATTGGTTGGCTGACAGGAGGCAGAGAGTGGTTGTAGATGGTAAGTATTCTGCCTCGAGGTCAGTGCTGAGTGGTGTCCCGCAGGGCTCTGTTCTTGGGCCTCTGCTCTTTGTAGTTTTTATAAATGACTTGGATGAGGAGGTTGAGGGGTGGGTTAGTATGTTTGCTGATGACACAAAGGTTGGAGGTGCCGTTGATAGTATCGAGGGCTGTTGCAGGCTTCGGCGAGACATTGACAGAATGCAGAGCTGGGCTGAGAAATGGCAGATGGACTTCAACCTGGATAAATGCAAAGTGA
The DNA here is from genome assembly GCF_030684315.1 of Stegostoma tigrinum. Taxonomy (NCBI): domain Eukaryota; kingdom Metazoa; phylum Chordata; class Chondrichthyes; order Orectolobiformes; family Stegostomatidae; genus Stegostoma; species Stegostoma tigrinum. The sequence goes on from NC_081379.1 coordinate 46,209,922, forward strand.
TGCATTTTGGAAGGTTGAACCTAAATGCTGAATATAGGATTAAAGGCAGGATTCTCAGCAGTGTGGAGGAACAGCGGGATCTTGGTGTTCAAGTGCATAGCTCCCTCAAAGTTGCCACCCAAGTGGATAAGGTTGTTAAGAAAGCATATGGTGTTTTGGCTTTCATTAACAGGGGGATCGAGTTTAAGAGCCGCAAGGTTTTGCTGCAGCTCTACAAAACCCTGGTGAGACCACTCTTCGAATATTGTGTCCAGTTCTGGTCGCCCTATTATAGGAAAGATGTGGAGGCTTTGGACAGGGTGCAAAGGAGGTTTACCAGGATGCTGCCTGGACTGGAGGGCTTGTCTTACGGGGTGAGGTTGAATGAGCTCGGACTTTTCTCTCTGGAGAGAAGGAGGAAGAGAGGTGACCTGATCGAGATGTACAAGGTAATGAGAGGCATGGATAGAGTCGATAGCCAGAGACTTTTCTCCAGGGCAGGATTGACTGCCACGAGGGGTCATAGTTTTAAGGTGTTAGGAGGAAGGTATAGAGGAAACGTCCAAGGGAGGTTCTTCACCCAGAGAGTTGTGAGCGCATGGAATAGTTTGCCAGTGGTAGCCGTGGAAGCGGAGTCATTAGTGACATTTAAGCGACTGCTGGACATGCACATGGACAGCAGTGAATTGAGGGGAATGTAGGTTAGGTTATTTTATTTTTGGATTAGGATTATTCCACGGCACAACATTGTGGGCCGAAGGGCCTGTACTGTGCTGTACTTTTCTGTGTTCTATATAATGGTGGTGTGAGAAAAGAACCGTTCACACAGTGTGATGTTAGGGTCTGGAAGGCAGTGCCTATGAATGTGGTGGAGATAAATTCAACTGAAGCTTTCAAGAGTAGCATTGGGTGGTTATTTGGAGAGAAACAGTGGGCAACGTTGTGGGGAAGAGGCAGGAGACTGACACGATTGTTCACACATTGCCCATTCGAAGACCTTGTGCAGGCACTAGGTGCTGAATGGCTTCCTCTGGGCCATGACAATTTTGTGATGCTCTCTGATCGTTTCTCTCTGTCTCTGACTACCTTCGCCCTTTTGATTCACTCTGTCTCAGTGTTTTTCTGTTTTAGCACGTTTCACAATTTCTTACTCTCTGCATCTGCTTTTCTGACTCTGGATCTCTGACTATCTCTCACTCATGGGGTGATGGTGAAGTGTGAGGCGAGTGCTTAGGAGACAAGAAGGGTGAGTGAGTGAGTGGGAGGGGTAATATGAATAGCCCCTTAGTATGAGTGTTAGAATGAGGGAGTGAGTGACTTATTGATGGTAAGAGAGTCAGGGTGAGAGTTAGGGAGAGAGTCAGTGAGGAGCAGGGAGGCAGTGCGTAGTTAATGGTGTGAAGGAGAGAGTTAATGAGGTGGTGAGGGTGATATGGGGAGGGTGAGCGAGGAGGAGGAGTGAGTGAAGGAGGGGATTGAGGGTAAGTGTGTGTGAATGAGGGAGGAATGGGCTGAGGGACGGAATGTGGTTAAGAGTGGGTGAAGAATGGGACGAAGGAGGGGAGTGGAGGTGAGTGTGAATGAGTGAGGAATGGGTGAGCAAGGGAGCGAGGGTGAGTGAGTGAGCAATGGGCTGAGGGAGTGAGTGAGGAAGAGGAGTGAGGCAGGAGAGTAAGGATGAGTGAGAGTGAGTGAGGGAGCGGAGTGAGGCTGAGTGTGAGCAAGTGAGGAAAGGGTTGAAGCAAGGGAGTGAGGAATGGACTGAGGGAGCATGAGGAAGGGGAGTGAGGGAGGGGAGTGAAGAATGGGTTGGGGAGTGAAGATGACTGTGAGTGAGTGAGGAACGGGCTGAGGGACGGGGGAGTTTGAGTGAGTGAGGAATTGGCTGAGGAACGGGGGAGTTTGAGTGAGTGAGGAATGGGCGGATGGGGGTGAAGGTGGCTGTGAGTGAATGAGGAATGGGCTGAGGGATGGGGGAGTGTGTGAGTGAGGAATGGATTGAGGTAAGGGAGTGATGGTGAGTGAGTAAGTGAGGAATGGGGTTAGGGAGGGTGAGGAAGAGGAGTGAGGGAGGACAGTGATGATGAGTGTGAGTAAGGAAGGAGCTAAGGGGGGGGGGAGTGTGAATGAGTGAGGAATGGGCTGAGAGATAGGGGTAAGTGTGACTGAGTCAGAGTGAGGGATGGAGGAATGGGGGGAGTGAGTCAGGGTGAGGGATGGAGGAATGGGGTGAGTGAGTTTGGGTGAGGGATGGAGGAATGGGGTGAGTGAGGAATGGAGGAATGGGGTGAGTGAGTGAGGGCGAGGGATGGAGGAATGGGGGATTGAGTGAGGGTGAGGGATGGAGGAAAGGGGATAGTGAGTGAGTGAGTGAGGGTGAGGGATGGAGGAATGGTATGAGTGAGGGATGGAGGAATGGGGTGAGTGAGGGAGTGAGGGTGAGGGATGGAGGAATGGGGTGAGTGAGGGTGAGGGGTCGAGGAATGGGGTGAGGGTGAAGGATGGAGGAATGGGGTGAGGGTGAAGGATGGAGGAATGGGGTGAGTGAGGGTGAGGGACGGAAGAATGGGGTGAGTGAGGGTGAGGGGTGGAGGAATGGGTGGAGTGAGTGAGTGAGGGTGAGGGATGGAAGAATAGGGGAGTGAGTGAGGGCGAGGGATGGAGGAATGGGGGAGTGAGTGAGGGTGAGGGATGGAGGAATGGGGGAGTGAGTGAGTGAGGGTGAGGGATGACGGAATGGGGTGAGTGAGGATGAGGGGTGGAGGAATGGTGGAGTGAGTGAGTGAGGATGAGGGGTGGAGGAATGGGGTGAGTGACGGTGAGGGATGGCAGAATGGGGTGAGTGAGTGAGGGTGAGGGATGGAGGAATGGTATGAGTGAGGGATGGAGGAATGGGGTGAGTGAGTGAGGGGTCAAGGAATGGGGTGAGTGAGGGTGAAGGATGGAGGAATGGGGTGTGAGGGTGAGGGATGGAGGAATGGGGTGAGTGAGGGTGAGGGGTGGAGGAATGGGTGGAGTGAGTGAGTGAGGGTGAGGGATGGAAGAATAGGGGAGTGAGTGAGGGCGAGGGATGGAGGAATGGGGGAGTGAGTGAGGGCGAGGGATGGAGGAATGGGGGAGTGAGTGAGGGTGAGGGATGGAGGAATGGGGGAGTGAGTGAGTGAGGGTGAGGGATGACGGAATGGGGTGAGTGAGGATGAGGGGTGGAGGAATGGTGGAGTGAGTGAGTGAGGGTGAGGGATGACGGAATGGGGTGAGTGAGGGTGAGGGGTGGAGAAATGGGGTGAGTAAGGGTGAGGGGTGGAGGAATGGGGTGAGTGACGGTGAGGGATGGCGGAATGGGGTGAGAGTGAGGGTGAGGGGTGGAGGAAATGGGTGAGTGAGGGTGAGGGGTGGAGGAATGGGGTGAGTGAATGAGGGTGAGGGATGGAGGAATGGGGGAGTGAGTGAGGGATGGAGAGATGAGGTGAGTGAGTGAGGGTGAGGGATGAGGTGAGTGAGTGAGGGCGAGGGATGGAGGGAGTGAGTGATGGTGAGGGGTGAGGGTTGGAGGGAGAGTGAGGGTGAGGGGAGCGGGGGAGGAGCCTCTCCGCCGGTGCTCCCGCCATTGGCCACGCCCCCGCTTCCCATTGGCCGCAACTCCGGCCCGGGAACGAAGGGCGCGCTTCCATTGGCCCGCGCCTCCACAGATCGCTCCCCCTGCCATTGGCCGGATGTATCGAGCTTGAGGGCCAATGGGAGGTGCGCTCTCGGGACACGTGGCACAGGCAGGAAGCGGAAAAAAGTAAGGAGTTTGCGTGAGGCCGCGTGACTGGGAGGGAGAGAGGGAAGGAGGAAAATAGAGAGAGAAAGAAATGGGGGGAGAAGAAAAGAAATAGAGAAACAACATAGAGTGGGTAGAAGGTAGGAGAGAGAGAGCTGAGAAAACAGGTGAAAAATAAAAGGGGAGAGTAGAGAGTTGAAATAGATAGAAGATAGAGAACATACCGGGGAGAGAGTAGAGGATAGGGAGATGAAACAGAGAGGGGGAGAGAGAAACAGAGGGGACCAGGCAGTGGGAGAGAAAGTGATTGGAGAGGGGGAAAGAAGAAAATAGATCGAGAGAGACACGAGTGGACAGAAGGAGAGGGAGCAACCAGGAGGCTGTCTTATACCCCCCTCCCCCCACCCTGGATACCAGCACCAACAACAGAGGTGCTAGCTCACTCAGCACAGGTAATTGGGCCAACCCTGAGAGTAGCTGTGAGTTGTCCCCCACCCCCCCGTGACTGCCTCCCAGTTACTGTAGGGGTGTGCCCTCTCCACAGCAGATGTGGGTGGAGAGAGAAGATTGTGTGGGGTGTGCTTGGATTCGTAAGTTGTGGGGTTAATGTTCTGAAGCTGAACTTTTAATCAGCTGCAGTAAAATGTTTCTCGTGAAAGGTTGTCCAATGGTGACGTCAAAGCTGCTGTTTGGAGGGTTGGTGTGGACCTGCTTTCACACTGTAGGGAGTCTGTGATGTTGTACCTAATTACTTTACCAACTTCTGAGATTTCTCTTTCAAATCCAGAATGCTGTCCTTCCCCATTTCTGTGTGGCAGAGTGATTGTGTGTTTCCAGTGATTGGCATTACAATTTGATATGTGTGTAACCCACCTCAATTGTAATGTCTTCCACTCTCCTTCGTTGGGCAGAAGGTGCAAAAGTTTGAAAGTGTGCACCAACACCTTCAAGAACAGCTTCTTCCCTGCTGTTATCAGACTTATGAACAGACCGCTCAATTTACCGAAGTTGATCTTTCTCTGCGTCCTTTCTGTAGCTGTAGCACTATATTCTGCATTCTGTTCTATCACTCTGAGGTACTAATGTGAGGTATGATTTGTCTGGGTATATGATTAAACTTTGCTCCAAACCATTGGCAGTTCTGCCATCAGATTTGCAAAGCCACATGACCAGATTGTGACAAGCTTGCATGAACAAGGAGTAGGAGTAGCCCATTCAGCCCCTCGAACTTGTTACAACCTTTTGATACGATTGTGACTGATCTCAACTTGGCCTGAACTCCACTTTCCTGCCTGCTGTCTACAGCCTTTTGTGTGTGGTGGTGCCGGTGTTGCACTAGGATGGACAAGAAGTCACTGAACACAAGGTTATGGTCCAACAGGTTTATTTGAAATCGCAAGCTTCCAGATTGCTGCCTCTTCGTCAGGTGAACCTGACCAAGCAGCAGCACTACAAAAGTTTGTCACAATGTTCCATCATCCATCGCATTTTGGGGTAAGGAATTCCACAAATTCATGCCCATTTGAGAGGGGTAATTTCTCCTCATCTCTGTTTAAACCTTGTTCTACAGCGAAATGCAAGGCTTGTGTTGTCTGTAGTTGAGTTGTTCCTTTTGTGGTGCGGTTTGTAGCTCCCATCTGATGAATGGAAGTGGACAGTGGGGATGTTACTGTCACCTTGTTTCTACTTCGATCAGTTGAAGTGTTGAGATGACTGTGTGCAGTAACAGCCTGATATTTGTGCTAAATGTTCTTTTTCCCATTTTCTCTAGGGCCCTAACCCTGAGTGACTGTTGCTCCTTGAGCAGCCTAGGGTTTGTAGTCTCTGCATGTCCCAGTCAGAAACTGGAATGGGCTCGTGCTGAAGAGGTTTTTGTCCCCTGGTTGTTAACGTAGATGGGCAGTGCCCTGGACAATACGGAGAATACACATCAGGTGTGGGGCTCTCCTATCAGTGGACTTGACCAGAACTTAAAGCAACCGTTTCAGCTTGATCTGAACCCAGCATCAGCTCCTTCCTTCGGCACCAACCGGAATTGCTCAATGAGAAAAACGGCAAAGCCAGCTGAACGATAAAACTCGCATCAGTCCAAACACAACAGACACGAGGTAAGATTAAACCCCAGCAGTGGAGATCCATCATGGATTTTTTTTAAATTGCCTGTTTCCCCATAGCATGTTATGCACTCCGCATTATATTAGTAGTTTCAGCAGTAGTAGTGTGCCTCAGAATTACTATGAGTGAAGATTTGAGAGAATGACAATTGTCTGTTTCTTATTCGTCCCTAAGCAGTTCATATCGTAGAGCTACCATATGCTAAAGGTGTGAGCCTGATGCCTTCCCACAGTCACTGCAAACACAGACTGTCCTGAGTTAGGTCAAGTCTAATCGCTACATTGGTGACAAGAAAACAGCCCTTTTCTTTTTCTGGCCAGAAGCTTGGCCAGCCTGTTGTGGTGATTGGGAAATTATTTCCCACAGTGCTTATGCAATTCGAAGGAAATAATTGGGAGATTAAATTCTCAGTCAGTGCCACTAATCACCTTGCTTCACCTGCCGTGGCAAATGTAGGATCTTCACGTTTTCCTGCCCTTTGTATCTTTTGAAATTTCCGCCATTGCGAGTACTTCACCGGTTTATATCCACCTTGAATGATATAGTCTCTGCAGCCACTTGTAACATTCCATGTCTAAATGCTTGCTTACTTCACCCTTGTTTCTTTAAATAGTAATCTTCTAAATGTGTCACTCTGTTAGTGACTCCTCACCAAGGGAAACAGTCCTTCACTTTATTATTCTTTGGCCAGTGCTGCACAGTTCACATAGTGTTCAGGGGTGTGTGGGTTATAAGGGAATGGGTCTGGGTGGGATGCTTCAAAGGGGCGGTGTGGACTTGTTGGGCCAAAGGGCCTGTTTCCACACTGTAGGGAATCTAATCTAATCTAATCACAGGGTTCTTGCTGCTCACAATCTACATTACTTTTGGTCCCTGCTAAATAGACTAATATATGCAAATTTGCTGATCAGACAAAGTTAGTTGGGAATGTAAACTCTGCAGAGGATACAAAGACACCATAAAGTGAGCAACCAGATAGTGGATGAAATCGAATTTGAAGTAGTGTGTGGTAGGTCAGAAACACAGAATAGATGTTTAAAATTTTTTTGAAATTTGACGTTTAGGGAGACTTGGGAGTGCTTGTGTCAGGAGCGCTGAGTTAGTGTGCAGGCACAGCAAGCAATTACAAAGTCAAATGGGACATCGACCTTTATATCGAGCGTACCTGAGTACGAGCATTGAAAAGTCTTCAGTATAGTTCTGTAGGATTGACTCGCTGTGTCTAGTTTTTGGTCTCCATATCTCAAAGTGGATGTGCTGGTGTTCGAGATCTTGTGGCAGCATCCCAGTCTAGGTCTTGAACACCTGAGGACGGAGTCTTCGCAACATGGACAGACAGGTAACCATCAACTTGTAAATGTGTCTGGCTTACACCAGGCTGGCAGAGTGAGAGGGAGGGAGTGATTCCTGTTCATCACGTGGTCGGGGGAAGAAACCATTGAAGCCAGTACTGTTACTGCCTGTGCCTTAGGACTGCAGCGTGCACGTTTGAGTCTGTTGTCATGACAACTCTGGCTCCTGTAGCTGTAATATAACTTGCATTTTAAAGGTCGTGTATCAAAGGTTCAATAGGTCCCTGCGGTGAGAGGGTCCGATTATGATAAGAATCTGAGTAGATTGGGCCAGTTTAAAAACACAAGGGGAATTTGGGAGAGATAACCGTGAGGAAGAATTCAGAGTGCGTTTGGGATAGATATGTTGTGGATCCAACGAAGGATTTTGGATCTAGTGACATGTTATGAGGCAGGTTTAATATATAATCTCAGACGAAAAGATCCTTTTAAAATATGTTGACAATAGCACTCACTTTGAGGAAATTATAAGTCAGAAACAACAGTGTTAAACTTAAGTCGGTGTGATTACAGGGGAATGAGGGCAGGGCTGGCTGGAGGGGATTGGAAAAGCAGTTTAGCATTTTCAGAATTGCAACATTCAACTAGTGGTGGACCACGTGATATGGTGTTGGGGCTACAGTTACTTACAGTATACATTTCTGATTTAGGAGAGAGGAGTGAATTCACTCAAACCTGATGACCCATAAATAAGCAGCAAGGCAAGTATTGAAGGTTAGGAGCCTGCCCAGGGTTATAGATAGACTAAATGAGTGGGCAAAATCTCGACTGAATATAATGTGAGAAAATATGCACTTTGGCAGGAAGAGTACAGTGTTGCAGCTCAGCCATTTCTTGTACAAATTCAGCATCAGTTCTTTGCTCTTGTATTCGATGTCCCTTTCTGTAAGACCACAAATAGCCAAGATTTTTTCCCCCGGGGTAGGGGAGTCCAAAGCTAGAGGGCATAGCTTTAAGGTAAGAGGGGAAAGATTTTAAAAAGGGCTGAAGGGTGGTGTGTGTATGGGATGAGCTGCCAGAGGAGGGCTACAATGGGATTTGAGTGAGTCATGTAGTTTTTCCTACCCATGTTGTCTTTTCGCATCTCCACTTGTATGCCGCATCCTCCAACAGCTGCTCACAACCTGCAGGAACTTTTTTTGATGTCCTGCAGCTATGCACCATGGAAGTGCAGTCTGTTTCCTGCCAGGTCAGCTTCTCAAATTGACCATCTGCCAGCAGCCCGCATGTAGGTTTTAACTCACCCCACACCCTTAACTCCTGGGAGAAGCTCTGCTGGAAGCAGTAGCAGAGCAGTTGGGCCACTCTAGGAGCCCAGTTCACCTATTGACTTAGTACAAGAGCATCTCGACTTGTCCCATTCTCTAGCCCATCCCTGTCGCGTTTTGTTATTCCAGTATTAGGAACAGCCTGACATAATTTGCCTCAAGTTAGTACATTTTACATCCTGCCTGATATGTATGTTGAAAGAAACACTCGTTCTCCTCTCAGTTGTTTCTTCTCCCATTCTCTTTAAATTTGCACCCTTTTGGTTTTCAACTTGGGACCAATGGCACCGTTTCCCCAGATTGTGTGGGAGAATTGCTGTAAGTGCTCAGAGAGAAGAAGCGCAGTGGGTGATACAGCGCATGTAATTTCAGTGACCAACTGTGCAGATCTTTTTATAAATGAACTAAAATTCTGGAAGCACCCAGCGGGTTGTAGTGGGAGTGGGTATTCTTTCATCAGACCTGAACATTGGAAAGATGAGCTCTGCTGATCTCCCTTTCCACAGGTCCTACATGACCTGAGTATTCCCAGCACTTTGCGTGCAGTTCAGACTTCCGTCGTTTCGTAGTGTTTGTCTTTGTCCTCCCAACATAAAAGGTTCCACTCCGATTTCGCCAGACAGAGTGATTGATCTGTGCGTGCGGTAAAGCAGCCTCTGTAAAATTGAGTGTGAGAGTCACCTGGCATACATTGTTTAAACTTACAATAGTGTTTCAACCCCTGCCTTTCTATCTGTGCTCCACCTAAGCTGAAGGCCTGGTTGAAGTCACCCTAAACCTTCACCGCCCAAGGAGGTCCCGCTGTGTCTTCCCCTCCAGCGTACACAGCCCCAAATTGAACTTCTGAATAATTGTATCTGGAGATTTCCAGTTCGAAGGCTGCTCTCAAGACTGTGTGCTGCTTCTACTTAAGTTTGACCTCCTTTTGTTAAGGGTCTGTCTTGGCCCAGGAACGATGCTGTCACCTCCCAAATAGAATGGTCCCCACTCCAGGAGCCGAAACCCCCTTTATGAGGCTGACACCTGTTGAACTGTTAGAATTAGCATCTTTCAAATGAGACCCTAGCCCCTGCTTGCCCACACTCCGTTTCAAAGAACGGAGGAGGAGGTGCCATAGAAATATTTATTCCTCAAACACCATTATGAGGACCAAATGATCATGTTCTTTATCTTGTTGGTTGGGAAACTTCTGTGTGCCAATGTGTCTGCAATGACAGGGGTGAGTATGTTTCAGAAACATGTCTTTGGCTGCAAAAGGACTTTGGACTATCCTCGGTTTGCAAGGGTGGGTCTAGAAATAAGGAGCACTTTACTTTTTCCTTTTTCTTTTTTCCAACCTCATCAGCTGGAAATTGCAGTGTGCCAGTGGATTGCCAGTGTACTGCACCCACTGGGATCCAGCACCTGGGAAAGATGTATTGTTTTGTGTGCCACTCATGAAGAGAAATTACATAGACATTTTTGGGGGGTGGGGGGGAACTGGCAACATGAGGAGATTTTCTCCTGCAGAAAGTGTGCAGGATCTGGGGTGCTCTGCACAGGAGTATGTTGGAGGCAGATACAATTGAACCATAGAATCCCTACTCTGTGCAGGTAGAGGCCATTTGGCCCACTGAGTTTGTGCCACTCCTCCAAACAGCATCCCACCCTTCCCCTACAACGCTGCATTCCCCATGGCCAATCCACCCAAGCTGCTCATCCCTGGACGCTATGGGCCAATTTAGCGCGACCAACCCACCGAACCTGCACATCTTTGGACTGTGGGAGGAAACCCGTGGGGAGTATGTGCAAACACCCCACACAGACTGTCGCCCAAAAGTGGAATTGAACCCTCGTCCCTGGCACAGTAAAGCAGCAGTGCTAACCACTGAGTCACCGTGTCTATTAAGACAAGCATCCGAAGAGAGAATTTGAAGGCTGTGAGGGAAATTGGATGATTTGGGTTTCTACTGTAGCAGAGGGATGAGCATCTGCTTCCTGTGTTGCACTGTTCTCTAAGTGACTCAGGTGGAATTATTGCTGCACTTAACTCCTCCAGTAGTTCATTTTCTGACTTTGTTGCGTAACACACAGATTGTTAGCAAGTCTGTTTATTTAAGATGTGAACATATCTCCTGTATCAGCTCAAAGATGTTCAGGGTGTTCCCACTTGTCTGGAAGCAAGGCAGTTGGAGTGAAAACCTGGTTTGAGAAGCTGTTGAGGTAGACCTCTGACACAATGAGGTGAGTAAATGCTGTTTATCCTACTAGTTTATATATCCTGAGCCAGCTTTGGGAAAGTGATAATGAGTTGTGAAGATCTGTCAGAAACAGAATAGTGTCTGATTTTTCCCAGCCCAGGGACTTGTTCAGATGAATCAAGGGTTGTGGGGAAAAGACGGGAAAGTGGAGTTAAGTATCATCAAACTAGCCATGAACTCATTGAATGGTGGTGCAGACTCAATGGGCTGAATAGCCAGTTTGTACTCCCTATGGTCTTGAGTTCTCAGCACCATCCTGCTGCTGAACTGGACCCTACCCTTCTAGTAACACTGAAATTAATAAAAACAAAGCTCTGGAGAAACTCAGCAGGCCTAGCTGTGTCTGTGGGGAGAGTAAGAGAGAGCGAGAACAAAACGCACAACGTTTCAAGTTGCAAATGATCTTCAGAGTAGTTTAAAGGAGTTGTATCGGACTTGATGTTAACTGCGTCCTACCACGTGAACTGCTATCAGGCCTGCCAAATTTCTCTGACGTTTTCTGTTTTTACTTCTGATTCCCAGCATCTGCAGCAAATAGTTCTTTTTAAAAACAAGAACAGGAATGAGTAGTTTTGGACGTTAGAGTTAAGGTTAATTCTGTTGTTTGAAATGTGCCAATCTTGTTGACTCTGTAAATGTTTCCCTCCCGTAGCTGACTGGACCAGGGTTCATGTTGAATGTTGCTGAAGAGCCCAATGGGTGTTGGCTGCCAGAGTCCAAATTTGGACCTCCCTAGCAGCACAGCTGGTTAGTTTTATGTAATATCTGGGAACATCCTGTGCTTCATTTAAATGCACTTGATTGATAGGGTCATGGGATAGCTAGGATCAGCTGTGATTGAATGGCACAGCAGCCCCGATGGGCCAAATGGCTGAAGTCTGCTCCTGTAACTTCTGGCCTTTCGGGTTGGACGGCATTTCTCATCTTTTGAGAAACCTGTTTGAGTGTTATTCAAGGGCGTAGAGTAGATAAGGGGGCACCAGTGGATGTGGTGTATTTGGTATTTAAAAAGCTTTTGATAAGGCATCATGCGGGAGTATATTGCACAACATTAGGACTTGTGGATTTGAGGGCAATGTGTTAATATGGATTGATGATTGGTTAATGGACGGAAAAGAGAACAGGAATAAACAGACATGTGAGTAGGCAGGCTGTCCTTACTGGGTACTGCAAGGATCAGAGCTCGTTCTCTGCTATTCCCAATCAGTATTGCTGTTGATGGGGTAACCAGATGGACAAAGTCATGGTGAGTGGAGAGCGTCGTTGGGAAAGTACCCACTCTGGAAGCAAAAACCAAAAATGACGAGGCAGGGAAGTAATATTCAGAAGGAACCTGGGCTTCTTTGTAAATCACCAAGTTAACATCCAGTAAAGGAAATGTGTTTGATCTATTGTACACTTTCCAATAAGGAAAATGTAACACTGTGGTTATGTAGGATGTAAGTATATAAGACACAAACTAATCAGCTGTGTTTAGTGTTCTGCACAAGTCACCTTCCATTATTGCTTCACCTAATCAACCGTTGTATTTTTCTACTTCGATTTCCCATTGTTCCCTTATCTAGTCTCCCCTTAAAACATCTCAGTAATATTTGGTTTCAATATTACTGAAATATTGTGGCAGTGAGCTCCACATTCTCTCTACTCTCTGTAAGATGATGTTCCTTCTGAATTCCTGATTTGGATGTCTATCTTGTATTGATGGCCGATTTTAGGCATGTTGTTTCCCACGAGAGGAAACTCTTTTCAGTATCCACTTTGTGGAGAACTTTCAGAATTCCATCAACTTCTCTTGGGTGTGCACACGTGCGCTCTCTCTTTGAAATAGCAGATCTAGCCTGTTCCTGCAGCTAAAAGGATCAGAGTATTTGGGGGGGTGGAGGGTGGGAGCAGTGATTAGCTATTGATCATATTGAATAGTGGAGGGCCCAATGCCCCCTCTATCTATTTTCTGTGTTTCTATCCATTTTGTGAATCTTTCCTGTACCACTCCAATGCACCTCTATTCTTTTTTATTAAAGGTTTGGTATGGATGCGGTTGTTGACTTGCTCACTGAGCCGTTAAGTTTGTTTGCAATCATTTCGACACCGTACTAGGTAACATCACCAGTGAAATGTCAGTATTCTGTCCCACTTGTTGTGTCATGGTTTGCTGGGGTGGGTGGCATCACTTCTCCAGGCTTGTTTCCTAGTGATTGGTATTTGGGGTCCAGCTCCGGAGTTCCGGTTTGAGAGCCAGGCCTCCGGGAATTTTCAAGCTTGTCTTTGCTTGGCTTGTCCTAAGATGGTTACGTTGTCCCAGTTGAATTGTTGTTCTTCTTTGTCGGTGTGCGTTGAAATGAGTGATAGTTAGTCATGCCTATTGGTAGCTAGTTGGTGTTCATGAATCCTGATGGCTAGTTTCCTTTCAGTTTGCCCTATGTGATGTTTTTGGCAGTCTTTGCATGGTATGTTGTAAATAATGTTTTGGTTATCAGATCCTTTATTCTTATCAGTAACTGTCGGATTGTGGACTACCCTGATTCCCAGGAGATGGAGTAATCTGGTGATCATTTCAGATCTGTCCTTTAATGTATGGTAGCGTGACTAATGTCTCTGAACATTTTGTGGTTTTCTGTTATGATGTACTGTGTAGGTATGAACAGACAACACTTCTCAGGTAACTGTGTTTCTAAAGACACTGTATAGATATTCTTGCTCAGCTTTGCGTACACCCCAGAGGTACAGGATAGCGGAACACTGACACGTCACCGGTGGCGCACTGATGTTACCTAGTATGGTGACGAAACATTTGCAAACAAATTTATCCAGCTCAGTGAGCAAGTCAGCAAACGCATCGACAACCCGGGCTACAAATCTTGTGAAAATCCTTGAGCTTGGCGCAGATTTAGGGTTTTGTATAGCAACCCCAATTTCCAATTCTATCCATCTGGAAGTAAATCACAGTGCATAATTTGCTTTCTCCTGTGGCATTTGTACCAGGAGATCCCTGTGTTCCTCCACCCAGCTAAGACACTTGCCTTCCAACCAACTAGTTACCTCTCTCTTCTTCCTACCTCATGCTTAACTGTACATTATTTTTAACCATCTGTTTGGGCTTTCATTGTCATAAGTGTTCTCCTTATTTGATGGGCTCCTATGTTCTCCTGCCCTGTTTTGTTTACATTTTCCTGTAGCTCCTCCTTTGAACCTTACCACATCCCAATCTTTGCTGTTTATACTTCTGCTGTAACACAGGTCCCTACCCCGGCTTTAGCTGGAGTGGGGCCCATCCCTTGGTGCGGCTCCTTCCTGTGCCAGAGTCTGCCTGTCGCATGCTTTGGCTAAAACTGTGCACGTGCACTGGAGCCTGAGCAAACCATACGCATCTCCTCCTCCTCCCCCTCCTCCCCCCCCCCCCCCCCCCCCAACCCCGTGTTCTCTTCCCCCACCCCTCGCCTCTAGAAGCGCTCCGTTACTTTCTAAAGTATCAGATCAGCACTCCCCGCCGTCCCGCCCCATGTTGTTCCCTGAGTGGAGTGCTCTCTAGAAGCAGTTCTTTGTTGAACGGGCCTTGGTGTTTCAGCGAAAGCCGAAGGGAAACATTCCTAGTCTGGGACAGAGCCTACTGACCAGATAACCAGTCCCAACCAATCACTCAGCAACTGTGGATGAAACAACAAGATTAAAGTTACACTAAACTCAAAATCTGACTAGATTTTAGAGAAAGGTCAACCCTGAAAGTCCCTAGTGAGGCCTCCCTGTAGTAGTATGTGCATTATTTTTCTGGTTTCTCTATCTGAGATGGGATCGACCTGCCTTTGAGGGTGTGCAGTAAATGTTGATGAAGCTAGTTCCTGGGTGAGGAGGCATTGAGCCGACTCTGCCTATGTTCCCTGGTGTTTATTGTTTTATTGAATGCCTCGACAGGATAGGTGCTAGGCACTTGCTACCCCTCTGTCTGAGGGGCCCCCGACCCTGGCGTCGCGAACTCCAATTAAGGGGTCGTTCATTTTGGACCGAGAAGGTTCTCCTCATCTTCGGAAAGTTGTGTACATTCAGAATTGTCCACCCCCAGAGTGATTGGGAATGAGTGTTCCGAGATGGTGAGGGGGAGCTGTGGGGGGGAGGGTGGGAAGGTGAAGCTGCAGTAAATCAGCTGTGATCACCTTGAGTAGCAGAGCTAACTCAAAGATCCTATTTCCTGCATTCTCTAGCTGCTTCCATGTAAGTTTTTGGAGATTATTATAAGTTTCATTTCAAGGGGTCATGTAGTTTTTGTTTTGTGGTGTGTTTTTTTTTGTTTTGTTTTATAGGTGTTGCTGTGTAAAATGTGTGCTTAACCATCTGCAGTGAGATTCCTCCCTTTTCCCCCCTTAACCTTGTCCCGGGTCCCCCAGCACCAGCGGACAAGGCCAGTCTGAAGGAGTCATGCTTTCGGCTCTTGTGGGTGATGGGGTGAGCAGGGGCCAACAACTCCCGATGCCTGAAGCTGCCTCCCTTCTGCTGGCCCAGGAGCTCTGCATCGGACTTCGGACTCGGAGAGTGACCAGGATGTCGGCCCAGACCGTGCCCCGGTCCCGGCAGCTGCCCGCCTCGCCCCTCCTCCTCCCGGAGCTCCAGGGCCGCAGGGCGACAAGGGCATCCTCGCAGGGCAGGCCCCACCGCGAGCCGGGGCAGCATGTGCGAACCCACACGCTCAAGTCCAGCGGACGGACGGTCAGGAAGCTGAACTACCGCGAGGTGACGAGCCGGGGCCTCCTGCAGTCGGCTGCGGCAAAGCGCAACACCAAGCCGAGGGGTAGAGACCCAGCGGCGGAAGGCGGCGAGGGGCAGCTGGAGGCCCGCGTCCAGCACAAGGAGCAGCCGGGTGCCCTGCAGGCCCAGGAAGTTGGATTGGTGCAGAGGAGGAGAGCAGGGGCTGTAGGAAAGATGCAGCCCGTAACTCGCCGGAGTAAGGCCCGCTCCAATCTGAAGCCAGACTGTGACCAGGTGAGAGCCAAATCTCAGCAGTAACGATGTACCAGTTATGGGTGGGGGCACTGCCAGTCTGCTTGTGTGGTAGGACCATGGATGAGTCATTAATTTGTGTGGCCTTCTACTGGCTGGGTATGCTCCCTCTTTACTGTCACCAGCTTCTTGGAAAGGAAAGCTTTTGGGAACCTCTGTGTCAGGTCACCTTGTGGCTTGAAATGAAATTTTAATTTGTGTGGATGTTTCAGAGAGTGCACACTGCAGCCTTTCAAAAGGCTGGTAATAGTTAGCAGAAGTGGTCCAATGCACTTCATCTTCAACCCCAGCCCTTACAGCTGACAGAAAATTGGAGCAAAATGTTTTTAATCATGATTCCATTTTTTGCACCAGTCACAAAGTGGGAATAGTTATCTATTTAGCCTCTCAGTCCTGGTCATTTCCATTTGGATTATTGCTGGTCTCAACCTGAATACTGGGAGCTATTTTACTCCTTAGCCCTGGATAACCCCAACAAAAATCTGTCCCCCAAACTGGGAGTTTTTAATGAACTTGAATACAATGAATTCTTGCAAAACAGGGATGGTAGGGCCTTGGTTGATGGGCAGGAGAGTACAATATTCAGATCAACCATGAGATTATTGGTAGTGGTCAGGGTTCATGGGGCTGAATGGCCTACTCCGCTTAATCTGTGTGTTCAGACACGCCCAGTCTTTCACAATCTTTTGGGAAAACAGAATTCCAGATTTCTGTGTGGGAGAAGTGGTTCTGAACTTCATCCTTCAATCATGGCTCTAAATTATAAGCTCCCTTCTTTTAGACTTCCCCTGTCAAGGACAGTAAGTAGTTCCTCTCTAAAGCAGTCACTGCTCAACTCAGTTACTCCTATACCTTTTGAACTCCAGGGAAGACCAGTTATAAAGAAAGGTTGCATGAGTCTAATGTAACTGTTTGCCCCTGGTATAATTCTCATGAATCTGTGCTGCTTTCCACTCCCCCACCCCCAAACCAGAGCCAATTGAATTGCAGCATCCAGAACTGAACTCTCTTTACCACATGGGAACCCCTTGGGCCTCGAGACAGCTTGAAGCATTGCGTCCCCGTGCCCTGTCCCCTGCTTTATTTTCCAGGCACTTTGGTATACAGGCCAGAATGCATTGACCTTCCATTGTCTTTAGGTCCTGGAGATGTGAATCCTTTTCTCTGCAATGTCCAGTTTCTCATCACGAAGAAAATATTCTCCTTGCTTCTGGATCCCTAACTCTTCGTGTTGCACTGCATCTGCCAATATTGCTTTCATTATCAGTGCCTTTTCGAACTTGCTGCTCCCCCGTGTGTGATGTTTATTGTGCTTCCTAACTTCAGTTTTTCAGTAGTGTTCTTTCTCTCAGCTGTATTAACATCTGGTCACAGGCTGAGATCATTCGCTCTGGAATAGTTTGCACTTTTGCTATTGATTTGAATTCTCAGTTGAAGAGGACAGTCTGTGGTTAACTTGGCCAGACCCCTTGTGTTGATGCTGTTTCACATCTGCTTATAGCTCGACACAATCTGGAGTAGTCCTGGAGTATACCTTGTGCTTACATTTTG
Source organism: Stegostoma tigrinum (assembly GCF_030684315.1). Taxonomy (NCBI): domain Eukaryota; kingdom Metazoa; phylum Chordata; class Chondrichthyes; order Orectolobiformes; family Stegostomatidae; genus Stegostoma; species Stegostoma tigrinum. The sequence goes on from NC_081379.1 coordinate 46,227,179, forward strand.
TAGAGCTCAGCAGATGTGTTTAGAGAGTTTAGCAGGACTGTCATCTAGTCATCCTGTTTGAGTTGTTCACCAGGTCTCAATAACTGCTGCTCCATTTCAGTTCTGCTCTTGTCCTGGTTTCCTAACACCAGAGCAGTGCTTGATGTATGTAATGAAGTGCTAGTAGTTAACCACCTTCTGTTGCTGGTGTGTTAATATATTCAGAAAGGAGCAAGGGGGTTTATTGAAACGGCAAGCAGCTGGAAAGTTGGGGTCAGTCTTGCAGACTGAATGGAGCTGTTCTACAAAGCAGTCACCCAGATGTATTAGGGCTCCCCAGTGAAAGGAGACTGTGTATGGTGAGCCACTAATGTAACTTACCTTGGAAGAAGTACAAATAAATTGCTCCTTCACCTGGAAGGTGCGTCTGCACCCTTGCTCAGTGAGGAGGGAGGGAGGAAGTGAAGGGGCAAATGTAACATGCCTCAATAGTGGTGTAGATGGAATACTTTTTAAAATAGCTGGGTAGATCCTTTGTTAGGCCAGAGAATTGAAGGTAGGTGGGAACAGAGCATACAAAGCAAACAGATCAGCCATGAATTTATTGAATGGCAAGGCAGACTCAACAGGCTGTTTGTATGTTAGTGCTTCTGTCCATTCGTTACATAGGAGAGGTAGTCCCTTGAACCTGCTCTGCCGTTCAGTTGGATCATGGTCGATCATTGCCTCATTGGCATTTCCCCACATTCTTTGAAGTCACTTGTCTCCAGAAACCTACTGATTTTCTGCCTTCAATCTGCTGAGTGATTGATAGCGTTTCTACAGTCCTGTTTGGAGAATTTCAAAGACTCGGTACACTCCAAGTGAAGAACTTTCTCTTCACTTTAGTCATTTTAAAAAAAACCTACACCCCATTCCCAGGTTGATGATTCCTCAGCCAAGGGGAAATATCCCCTCTGTATCCATTGTCACACATAAGAATTTTGTAAGTTTTAATGAAAACCTATTGTTGAAAACTCCAATAAATGCCCTTGTGCCTATGCTAACATTTCCACCCTGGGCCTGCTACAATATTCCAACAAAAGCCCAACATAAGCTGGAGAAACATACCACTTGGGCACCTCATAGCTTCCAAGATCAACATTGAGTTCAGCAATTTCTAAGCATGAACACTTTTACTTTCTGTTTTGATTACAACCATCTGTTTCCACTTCTTCCCCATCACCCGCCACTGCTGTGTGGTCAGTTGAACAAACCCATTTTCACTTTTTCACACCTATCATTGACGTAGCTTCTTACATCTCAATCTATCCTTTTATCATCATTAGTGCTTCCTTTGTTTTCTTTCTCTGGGCAGCCTTACTATCTGTTCATCTTGGTCATTCTTCCCACTCTATCAATACCATAAAAGACACTATGTTCCAGCTCCTTTCAGTTCCAAAGGATTGTCATCATTGGATACAAAGTGTTAACTCTGCTTTCTCTCCACAGATGCTGCCGGGCTGGCTGAGTTTCTCCAGCACTTGTTTTTATTTCAGCTTTCCAGCATCTGCAGTGTTTTCTTCTTTATAGAAGTCTTCTGAAGTCATGCAACCCTCTTAAAAAAAGTTCTCATCTCTGTCCTGAAAGGATAATCCCTAATTTTAAAACAGTGTGCCGTGATTCTGGACCGACTCACAAGAGGAAACATCTTTTCCGTGTTCAGAATTTTCTACACTTTAATAAAATCACCCGTCACTCTTCTAAACCCCAATGGGAACAAGCCCACCCTGTTCAATCCATCCTCTCAGATAACCAGCTCATTCCAGCTATCAATCTAGTACACCTCCTCTGAACTTCTTCCACTCATTTACATCTTTCCTTGGATCAGGAAACTGCACACAGTATTCGAGATGTGCTCTCTCCCGATGCCTGTATGACTGAAGTATAACATTTTTACTTTTATGTTCAATTTCGCTCGTAATAAAAGATCTCATCCGACAAGTCTCCTGTTGATTGTGTGGTTCCTACCTACTGTTTTGTGACTGTTGCACCGGTGCATTTAAATTCCTCTGCACCTCACCATTCTGCAGAATTTGTCCCAATTAAGTAAGTTAATTCTTCTTGCCAAAGTGAACAACTTCACATTTTCCCACGTCATACACCATGTGACAAATCTTTGCCCACTCACTCGCCCCACCTGCAACTTCTTGTGGCTTCTCAGCGTATTGAGCAAATGTCCCAACATCAGCTGCTTGGACTCTCGCTCTTTACTGTACTCAACAGTGTCAGTTTCCTTCAGTATGCTGTGAATACTGCATTGCTTGTTGCTCACCCCAGTTCGGTGGCTTTCTGTACCACGGTGTGGTGGTCAGTTTGCTTATCCACCTTCCAGACCTCATTCTCATCCGAGCAGGCTGACATCCCTACATTTATTCCCCAGGCCCTCTTACCTGCCTCATTTATGTCCCTGACTTCTGACCAAACCAGAACCCTGTCCAAAGTGATGGGACTGCCTCCTGGTGTAAAGAATGTATGTACCTTTCCCCTTCCCTGGTGCACCGCAGTGTCTATTTCAGCCTCGAGCTCATCAGCAGCTTTGACGCAGCTGAACCTTCAAACGCTTACTGCAGGCATGTTTGTGCTAGATCACGGGGATATCCAAGAATTCTCACATGTTACAGCCTTGATACATCCCCTGTCCTGCCACCTTTATGCATTTTAATTATATATTTATTCTACTCAATTGTCCTTTACCAAGACTCACCAAGAGTGAGCTCTTATTTCTGTACTGGAAACTTTAAAGAGACAAATTATCGGTTAATCACTAGAAAAATAAATATATGAATAAGTTGGGAAGATCAAGTTGAAAGTTTAAGACATGCTGTTGAATGTTTTTGTTTTGCACTCATCAGAACACTTCATAAACATACCAAGGCAGAGGGAAAACGTCCTTTTCATACTGGACTCTGGTAAAGGTGTTGCTACAGGCAGTGAACCAGCTAGATGATAGCTGACAAATAACTGCCAAGCTTGATGCCCTAGCTGTTTGCCACAAGACTACCTTCACGGGTCAGTATGTAGGAACTCCGACATTCCGTGCTCTGATTAATTGATCTTTTCAGTAACCTTATAAATGGACCCAAGGCATTGTTCACTGCAAGCGTGATGCTGAAATAGGCTGTAACACAGCAATCCCATTGGCTAATGGCTTTGCTGATCAATCTTTATCACTGTCTATCATGTATACTCTGACCAGCTTCATTACCAAGGAATGGTATGGCATCAGAGATAATGGGAACTGCAGATGCTGGAGAATCCAAGATAACAAAGTGCGGAGCTGGATGAACACAGCAGGCCAAGCAGCATCTCAGGACCACAAAAGCTGACATTTCGGGCCTAGACCCTTCATCAAAGAGGGGGATGTGGAGAGGGTTCTGGAATAAATAGGGAGAGAGGGGGAGGCGGACTGAAGATGGAGAGAAAAGAAGATAGGTGGAGAGGAGAGTATAGGTGGGGAGGTAGGGAGGGGATAGGTCAGTCCAGGGAAGACGGACAGGTCAAGGAGGCAGGATGAGGTTAGTAGGTAGGAAATGGAGGTGGAGAGGTTGAGGCAGTTAATGTCTCGATGGCAGTTGGAGATGAAGAGGCATTTTACCATGGCTAATCTACCTAACCTCTGCACCACTGGACCCTACAGGGAAATTTAGCATGGCTAATCCACCCAAACTTTAGACTAATCCTGAACTGTACTTTGCTGCATTTGCCTATAGCTCCAGCACCCTTCCTGATTAGAAATCTCAGCCTTGAATGTATTTAATTAACCAGCCTTGTAAATAATTTCACAGGTTCACTACTCTCTGAGAGAAAACAAAATCTATCTCATCTTGTCTTAAATGTTGACTCTTTATTCTGAGGTTTTGCCCTCAGGTCCCAGACTCTCCCAGAAAGGGGAACAATCTTTCCACTCTGCTAAACTGAAACAAGTACAGGCCTAAACTACTCAACCTCTTTGCATTAGACCCGAGATCAAAGTATGAACTTTTTCTGGAGTACTTACAATGCCGGTATACATTCAAGGCTGAGATTTCTAATCAGGAAGGGTGCTGGAGCTATAGGCAAATGCAGGAAAGTACAGTTCAGGATTAGTCTAAAGTTTGGGTGGATTAGCCATGCTAAATTTCCCTGTAGGGTCCAGTGGTGCAGAGGTTAGGTAGATTAGCCATGGTAAAATGCCTCTTCATCTCCAACTGCCGTCGAGACATTAACCACCTCAACCTCTCCACCTCCATTTCCTACCTAGTAACCTCATCCCACCTCCTTGACCTGTCCATCTTCCCTGGACTGACCTATCCCCTCCCTACCTCCCCACCTATACTCTCCTTTCCACTTATCTTCTTTTCTCTCCGTCTTCGGTCCGCCTCCCCCTCTCTCCCTGTTTATTCCAGAACCCTCTCCCCAAGCCCCTCTCTGATGAAGGGTCTAGGCCTGAAACGTCAGCTTTTGTGCTCCTGAGATGCTGCTGAGCCTGCTGTGTTCATCCAGCTCCACACTTTGTATGGCATCACAATAGTTTGAGCTGCATCATGCTGTTACTATGTGGTAGCAACATCAATGATGTTTGCCATGAACAGGATACTACAATTCAGCCAAAAAGGCATTCTGTCTATCACATAAATGAGTAATGTACTTCATGAATTTCAGTATTGGTGTTATTGCCAGATATGTAGACCTGCTGTCCAAAGGACTGGTCCACCATATCAAACAGCATAACTCCTTGGCTGTTTGCCACAGGCGAAGAATTCACTGTCTCCAACCAGCCCATTCTCAACTCTTACCAAGTTCTAAACACAGTGCCCAACATTAGATTTGATTCTGCTATTGGAAAACATTTGCTACATAATCCCAAATAGCCTGAAAGCCGATTTCCAATTCATTCAAGCTGGAAGTGCGGTGCACCTGCGCACACATTCTCTACAGACAGAACACACTGCACCTGTTTGTTCAATGAAATCGGTGATGGCCATTCACTGGTTAATTTCTCCGGCAAATACCTTGCTTCAGAGCTAACCTTCCTAGATTAAATTTAAACTAAGTTTGACGGTTAACTGTCAGTCATCAAGCTGGTGCATTCTCCCTGGTAATCCTTCTATACCAATCAAACCTTGCCAACCAATCAGCACTCTTCTCATTCAACATAAATGCCGTTTTCCTTTTTAATTCCTACAGTTATCCCCATGAGTGCTGGATGAAAAGGTTTGACAAATGTCTTTATTTCAACAATATTCAAGTTCTGTACTGTGATGGGACTAACAATTTGATAGATGATAGCGGAGGTCAGGCTGGGAACACAAATGTACTGTTTAAAGGTTTCCTTACCTTTCTCCAGGAATTCCCTACATGTAAACCACCTGAACTTGTCTAAACTCCAAACGCACCAGTCATATTGGCCAACATTAAAATTGTAGATCTAAAATCCAGTACCTGTGATGTTTCAAACAATGCAATTATGCAGGTTAGCTTTAGGTTTTAGCCATAGAGGTTGATGTTTGAAGAACTGAGACTCATTGTTTTGCCTGAAATCTTTGTACATGATCCCTGCCCCTACAGTGCACTGGAGATAAACAGATATTGAACCTTGTGTTGTATTAGTCTCATGCCTCTTTAGTTTTGTTTCCTAAAAGAAACTGCCAAATGGGGAGCAAGCCCCTCTCCCATTCCCCACTTTGTGCAAGAGAGGGATGGGCCCATTGGCGACATCAAGCAAAGTAGGAGCTCCTGCCACAGTTGTCTTCTTGTTTCTCCCTATTGTTGGTGGTTTTCTAGGTTGACGGAACCCTCAGTTTACAGTCTTTGGGGTGCCACGCAAATGCAAGTTAATCGGACTGTCTTCAACATCACCATGTCCTTCCCAAGTCATTTTTTCCCCTTGCCATCTAAGTCTTTATTTGGTGCCACCTTTCATCCAAAAATAATGATTCCTGAAACACCTTTGAACCCCATGTTCTTGGACTGTTGCAAATGCCTCCATCATTGTCCCTCCCTAATTGAGTCACAGACCCAGCTCAGTAGCCCAATTTTCAAATTCTCTTTGCTCGTGTCCTCCTCTGACTACATAACACCAAGCTCCATATCTTGCTTCTCGTGCACCCCTTCATTCCAATCATTTTAATTCAATCTAAGCTGTGAAATTAGAGACCTTACCCTTCCGCCCAGCTCACTGTAAGGCCTGGTCTATTTGAATAAACTCCCCGTCGTCCTCTCCTGACTTGGCGTCGGTCACTGTCTTTCTGTGAGGCCCTCATGATGCTTTATTAAAGGCAGTAGGAAAATACTGAGGATGCTGGAGTTCTGGGACAAACACAAGGGAGATTGCTGGAAACACCCTCTGTTCCAGTGCCATCTGTCGCCAGAGAAAGTGTTTATGTTTTGAGTCTGGTGTGACTGTGCTTTCAGGCATGTCGAATCCCGATAGTGTCGGAGCAGGCCATTCGGCCCATCGAGTTCACATTGACCTTCTGAAGAGCATTCCAGTCAGACTCACCCTGTCCCTCTAATTCCTGCGGCTAACTCGCCTAACCTATGCATCCCTGGACAGTGTGGGGCAATTTCCCATGGCCATCCCATCTAATCTGCACATCTTTGGACTGCAAGAGGAAACCCACACAGATACGGGGTGAATGAGCAAACTTTGCACAGATGAGAGTAGAATCAAACTCAGGAACCTGGCACTGTGTGGCAGCAGTGCTAACCACCAAGCCACCGTGCTGTCCTAAATGCCAGTTCTGTTTCTCTCTCTAGATGCTGCCAGATTTGCTGAGTTTCTCCAACATTCTGTGTATTTGCCTGAAGATGCTCCACAGTATTAAAAGTGGAGCATCTTGCTGACAGTATACTGACTACTACAGCCTGAGAGGCTGAGATGAATTATTAATAGACAAATGACTAAATTACAATGAAGATTCCAGAGGTATGAAGCTGGAAAAGGTCAGCAGGTCAGACAGCATCTGAGGAGCAAGGAAGTCAACATTTTGGGCCAAAATCCTATGTTGAGACTGAGGAGGGGGAGGGTAGCCCAGAAATAAGTACAGGGAGGGGGTGGGGCTGGGGGGAGGAGTAGGAGGGACTGAGCTCTCTTCAGAGGGAGTAGGAAAATTTCTTCAAGGAAATTCCAGCTGTTTTATTGAAAAAGAATGGTGTCATCATTATGGAATTCATCTACAGTACATGCATAGGCTTTCCCTTGTATTCAGTAAGCGATTTACAAAGTTTCAGCGTGTGCTGTAGTTTTAAATATAGGAGATGCGTAGTGAGGTATTCTGTTGTTGAGCAGTTGTGAAAGACCAGCTAATGTCTTTTGAAGATCCACTACTGCTAAAGTGGGCATCCAGTGTAGACCTGGAGTGGGGGGGGGGCGCTTGTCAAAGGCATATGCTAAATGAGATTTTATAAATGCTTCAAAATATAGAATTAACTTTTTTTGTTGTCGGTGGTGACAAGAAGGGAAAGCCCATGATGGGACAAAAGTGACCTTTTGGGAAATAAAATATGGTTTGATAAATGTCTGACAGCAGTGTTTTGTTCAAAGCACATCCAGTTAGACAAACAGTTTTGCAAGTAATGGTGATAATGGGGTATTCGATGTGTTTGTGCACTTACAGAAGATGTATGAAATAATGAGTAATAAATTTGCAATTGGGAATGGGCAATAAATATTGGTTCATCCAGTGGTGCTCACAACAAATAGAAACATTTATCTGACTCAAAGCCCAAGAGATTAAAGATGCAGGGACAGCACCGTTACAAAATTAACTTAGAGGCAGAAAGCAGAGTGAAATGGACTGTGGTTTTTCTGAATGAAGTGAGGTGCATGATGATGCTCCCCAGGGGTCAGTATGAGGACTGCTGCTCCCCATGATGTTATGACCTGGCTTTGAGACACCGTAGGACTTGAGTGCAAAGTTCGCAGAATACCATATAACTTGGAAATAATTTGGCGGCACAGTGGCTCAGTGGTTAACGCTGCTCCCTTACAGTGCCAGGGACCTGTGTTTGATCCCACTCTCGGGTAGCAGTGTGGAGTTCGCACATTCTCCCTGTGTCTGCAGGGGTTTCCTCTGGGTACTCCAGAGAAGTTGGACCCACGGTCCAAAAAGTGCAGGTTAGGTGGACTGGCCGTGCTGAATTGCTTACAATGTCCAGGGATGTGCAGGCTAGGTGCACTAAATGTGGAGCTATGGGGATAGTATAGAAGAGTGGGTCTCAGTGGGATGCTGTTCAGAGGGTCAGTGCAGACTTGATGGGCCAAATGCCTCTTTCTGTGCTGTAGAAATTCAATGAATGGATAGTAACAGATTTCAGGAGGGAATATACTGACAAAATTGGCTGTTACATGGCACAGGGATTTAATGCTGATAAGTGTTCAGGAAGGAGGAATGAGACAATCTAAGCTAATTGATACAACTGCCAAAATGGAGTGTCGTATTCACAAATATTTGAAGGTGGAGAGATAGATTGATGCAGCTTTTTAAAGTAAAAATAACATATTCACGGTCCTTGGTCTTTTTAACTGTGCAAGAGAATAGAAGTGAAGAAGTTACACCGAAAGATCTATAACCTGGCTATTTTTAATTGATATAAATCTAGATAGTATATTGCTATTATGCTGTTAGATAAGTTCCAGCTGTAGTATTTTGTCCAGTCCTGGGCACCACATTTTAGAATATTTGTTAACATGATGAGAGAGTGCAAGGAAGATTTACTGGAATGATGCAAGGGATGAAGGACTTGGTTAGGTGGAGGTACTCGAAATGGCAAGGTTTTTGTTAGATTAGAGAAGACTAGAAGGTTTTCATTGAAATGTTCAAAATTATGAGGAGTTATGGTAGAGTAGGTGGAGAGAAACTGAGTCCTCTGGCAGGGCAATAATCAACCTGAGCATACAGATGGAAGATATTGGTGAAAAGCGAGGCATGTTGCTGAAGCTTTTTGTTTTGCCTTCATCAGGACACATGCAAGAATGCCAAATTTCAAGTCATCACAACAATATATGCTACAGGAGAGAAGGGTGCTGATTGGTTGCCACTTTAATGCTGGCTGGGGTATTGCTTCGAACAGTTTGGGATGGAGGAACGTTGTTTGCGGATACAGAGAAGGTTACTGGGATGATCCCTGGTATGGCAGGATTGGCTTTGAGCAAAGGTTAAACAGGTTGGCACTGTACTTACTGGAGTTTAGAAGAATGACAGTGATCTCATTGAATTGTAAAGGAATGTAAGGGGGCTTGACAAGGTAAATGCTGAGAGCATGACGGGGAGGCAATGGCCTAATGGTATTATCACTGGTCTATTAATCTAGAGACCCAGATAATGTTCTGGTTTGAATCCCATCACAGAAGAAGGTAGAATTTTACTTCAATAAAGAAAAATTTGGAATTAAGAGTCTAACGATGACCATGAATCCATTGTCGATTGTCAGAAAAATCCATCTGGTTCATTAATGCCTTTTAGGGAAGGAAAATGCCATGCTTACTTGGTCTGGCCTACATGTGACTCCAGACCCACAGCAGTGTGGTGACTCTTAACTGCCCTCTGGGCAATTAGGGATGGGCAATAAATGCTGCCTGGTCAGTGATGCCCTCATCCCGTGAATAAAGAAAAAAAAGTTTCCCCTCATGGGAGAATCTAGGATCAGAGGGTGTAGTCTCAGAATAAAGGAATGCCACTTTAACGCTGAGATGAGGAGGAATTTCTTCTCTCAGAGAGTTGAGTGTCTTTGAACGCCATATCATTAAGAGTCATGGGGCAGAGTCCTTGTCTATATTTAAGGCTGAGATAAATAGATTCTTGATCAGTCAGGAAATCAAGGGTTGTGGGGAAAGGGCAGGAAAGTAGATGTGAGGAATATTGAATCACTAAGGTTTTGGAGTAGATCTATAGCTCGGGTTGTGGGTATTGAGGTTAGTTGGCTCGCCGAGCTAGTTTGTTGTTTTGCAGATGTTTCATTACCATGCTGGGTAACATCCTCAGCGCAGCCTCCGATGAAGCGTCGGTGAGATTTCCCGCCTGGTTTTTAAACTCTGGGGTCGGTTGCGATGGATTGCATCGCTTACGGTTTTCGTTCGTGGTGGAATGTATATGCGATTGAGTTCAATGTGTTTATTGATAGCCTGCTTCGTGGAGCGCCATGCTTCCAGGAATTCTTGTGGCTGTCTCTGCCTGGCCTGACCCAGGATCTTGGTGTTGTCCCAGTCAAAGTCGTGGTTTTCCTTGTCTGTGTGGATTGAGATGAGCGAGTATTGGAGCTACAGATTAACTCCAAACCAGTACTCACTCATCTCAATCCACGTGGACAAGGAGAACCACGACTTCGACTGGGGCAACGCCAAGGTCCTGAGACAGGCTAGGCAGAGACAAGCACGAGAATTCCTGGCAGCATGGCACTCCACGAAGCATGCCATTTGTAAACATTTTGAACTCAATCCCATATACGTTCCACTGCAAAGGAAAACCGGAAGTGAGGCAATCCGTCGCAACGGGCCCCAGAGTTAAAAGCCCATGCAGGAAAGCACATCGACGCTTCATCGGGGGCTGCACTGAGGATGTTATTAAGCACGGTAATGAAACGTCTGTGAAACAATGAATATTGAATCAGCCATGATCCTATTGAATGGAAGAGCAGGCTGTGAGGGGCCAAATGACCTCCTACTGCTCCTTTCTCTAATGACCTAATGATTCAGCCAAGCAACTATGGGGACTACACACTTGGCTGTGCAATGACATTTGTACGTGGTGCTGCTCAAATGTGTGACTGTCTATAGATAATGTGCAAACCATAATCAAACAACATGTGTTTGTAAACATCAAACAAATATCCACTATGATTCAATGTGATTCTACAATTGGACAGCATTTGTCAAACAATCCAACGTGTGCTCATAACTATACAATTTAAACTAATATGGTGGCTCAGTTACGCTTACTAGAAGTGACATATGTTCATGCCCAGGAATGCATTCTCTGTACACGAGAGAAGTACATTCAAGCGTTGTAACCATTTTTCGATGACATGCAACCAGGCCAGTCGTTCTGTGTTGCTTTCTCCAAGACACTGCCTCAACCAATCAGAGTCAAATTGTCAACCTATCCTTTTTACCTGTAATGTAAATGGTTGTGATGGATTCTTGCATCCTGATGAGTACAAGCTGTAAAGCTTTGGAAGCTTGTTTCTCTTTGCCACAATATATAAATCAGGTGCATCCAAAAGACAGATTTAAGATAATTGGTGAAAGAATCGGGAGGGGGGGGGGTATGAGTTTTTTTTAGCCCAGTTATGATCCAGGATATGCCACCTGAAAGGCAGGTGGTAACAGATTCAGTGATTACTGAGAAAAGGGATCTGGATATACTTACATGAAGAAGCTTTGCAAGGCCACAGGGAAAGAGCAGTAAAGTGAAACAAACAGATACCCCTGTCAAAGCCAGTGTAGGCACAGTTGACTGAATGGCCCCTCCCTTTGCAGAATGACCCTGTAATTGAAGGAATGGCAAAAGCAGCAAGTAAACTTCCTTGATCTCGTGATAGTGTATTTGCAGAAACTAAGGAAGCTTTCCATCTCCTGAGATGCTGCTTGGCCTGCTGTGTTCCCTCCAGCTCCACACCTTGTTACCTTGGAGAAATTAGGTGATCACCAGAAAGGAAACAGAGCTGAATAACAGCAGGGACACCTGGGAGGAAGCCACCAACATCTTGTTCAATAAAGGACACATCCAATAACTGGTAGTGAGAGAGCTTCTGCAGTCAGTGCTGTCGGATGAGTCAGGAAATCAGCCATAGCCCATAAAGGACATTAGGTCTCCCTGTTCGTTGGAGAGGGGTAGTTGGTTATTTAGACCAGGGTGAATGTACACCAATCTACATGTGTATGGATGATAGCTGCCAGTCTTTATAAGCTGGTAGAGCAAGAAGCTGGGATTGAACTGTGCTGTTGTAGCCATCCTGTGCCACACTCCAGTCATCTAGCCGGTTGAGCTAACCAACCTTGTCATCCATAGGCTTAAAGTAACTCTTGAATAAAGAGCTTAATTAATGATTCATGCAAGCCAACCTACCATCCATTGGCTCCATCTACACTTCTCGCTGCCTTGGAAAGGCAGCCAATATCATCAAAGACCCATCCCACCCAGTTATACTCTCTTCCAACCTTTTCAGTCAGGCAGAAGACACAAATGCTTAAACACACATACCAACAGCATCTTCCCTGCTGTTATTAGATTTCTGAATGGACCCCTTCAATTTTAATTTCAATGTTGATCTCATTCTTTGTGAACCTTCCCTGAAGCCATAACATTGTATTGCTCGCTCCGTTCTATTACACTAATGCACTTTGTATGATATGACCTGCCTGAACTACACGCAAAACAAAACTTTTCACTGTACCTAGATACATGCGACAATAATAACTCAAATCAAATCAGGTCCTTCCAGAGAAGGTTCATTTGATGAATTCCTGGGATGACGGAGTTAACCAGTGAGGGAAGGTTGGACAGATTGGACCTGTATCAGAAATCTCAGAATCATTATTGCGCAGAATGAGTCCATTCAGCCCATTCTGCCCACACTGGTTCTGTTACCTAGTGCCAATCTCCTGCAGTTTAGAAGAAAAAGAGGTGATCTTACTGAAACAGGAATGGACTTGATAGGGTGGACACCAGGTGGGAGTATCCCCTTGTGGGAGAGACCAGAACTTGGGAACACAATTTAAAAGCAAGTGGTTTGCCATTTAAGGTGGAGCTCAAGAGAAATTCTGTTCTGAGAATTGCTTTTCCCCTGAATATTCAAGGCTGGCATAGGCCACCAAGGGATTCTAGAGGTATCAGGAAAATGGAGCTGAAGCCATAACCCACTTGGCTATGGTCCTATCGAGCATTAGAGCAGGCTGTAGGTTCTGAACGGCCCACTCCTGTTCCTCATTTGAATATTTTCATGGAGCAGAGAGGCTGTGGTCATTAGGAGTAGAGAAACCCGAGCTGTTTCCAGCGGGAGGGGAGAGATTTTTGAAAAGCCTTTAGTGCTGCTCACCGGAAGTGTTTAAGTTGAAGACCGTAGAAGGAATGAAAGGACGAGCTCCAAAAGCGTGCATTAGGCTCACAGTTAGGGCATAGAATTCCACACTGCAGAGGCAACAGAGATTATAAAAGATATCAATAGGACAAGGCTTTGAAAATGATAAAATAAAAATTGACAAATGTACAGAGAACCATCAGGAACGTTGGGGGTCAGGCAGGCTGGATGGCTCTTTGAGAGCTGACTTGATCTGAGTGGAATACCTGTGCTGGAAAGTTTGGTTTGGAAAGGGAGCAGAATTTGACGACCTGTGTGCAAAACAAGGTGAGATATCACATTTCTGAACCAGATCTTTTAAAATGTTAGCATCGAACCCATTCAGTGTGTTTAAATCATAGGCTTAGGAAGACCCCTGTTTGTATCATTGTGGGAACATGGGTTTCAGTGGCAGTATGTTCTGCTTAATACTGTGCAGGCACTGCTGATCCATTACCATGTATGAAGGAGTCCAACCCTGTGACTGTGCTGATATGTGTGGCACAGTGACTCAGTGGTTAGCACTGTTACAGCACAGCATCAGGGACCAGGCTTAGATTCCACCCCCGGGTGTGTGTGTCTCTGTTTGGAGTCTGCTGCACATTCTCCCTGTATGTACGTAGGTTTCCTCCCACAGCCCAAAGACATGCCGGTTAGGTGGATCAGCCAGGCTAAATTGCCCATAGTGTCCAGGGATGGGCAGGCAAGTTGGATTAGCCGTGGGAGATGAAGGACTACAAGAATGGGCTGGGTCTGGGAGGGATGCTTTTCAGTGGGAGAAACAAAGGTGCTTAATGCTTGATTTGGAAAGTGTCCAAATGGACCTAGGTGTCCTTGTTCATAAGTGACTGAAAGTAATCCCGTGGTTGCTGCAAACAATTCAGAAGGCAGACGGTAAATTAGCCTTCATCGTAAGAAAATTTGAATAAAGGAGCAATACAGTCTTACTTCAGTGGCCCAGACAGTAGGGATTCTATGGAACTATATTAAGAACCATTTCAGTTAGTTTCCACATGGAGAGTAAAAGTGCTTGCAGCTTGGAGGCAGAGGGTTAGTTTGGAACTGTATGGAACCTTCACAGTCAGGCCTGTGCTTGTCAGGCTGGAGGGATGACAAAGGCACTACAGGCCAGTGGAAGGAGCTGTACAGAAGGAGTTCCAAGTTCTTTCCTTCTCACCAATGCCAACAATCACCAGGGGCAACGCAGAAGTGGACATCACTTAGTGATTTTATGTCTGTCTTCACAGAAGAAAATGCAAGAAATTATCCCAGAAGTAACTACAAGGGACAAGTGAGAATGAAAAATTGAAAGAAATTGGTATTCGTAGAAGAGTAATACTAGGACCGAAAGCGTATGAACCTCCTTGGGTCTACGTCGTAGAGTGTTGAATGTTGGATGCACTGATGAACAAGTTGTGTAGATCCTGGATGGTTCCTGCAGAATGGAAGTTGACAAATATTACTATTTTGAGGAGGTGGGGGAGAGAGAATATGAGTAATTACAGACCTGTTAATCTCACATCAGGAAAACATTAGCATCCATTGTAAAGCATGTCGTAGCAGGACCCTTAGGAAATAATGAGATGATTGGGCAGAGCCAGCATGGATTTTCAGATGGAAGAATCATTTGAGAAACCTGCTGGAGATTTTAGAGGATGTTCACCAGCGGAGTGGCTAAACTGGGCTCAGGTGTGGATTTGGATTTTGAGGAGACTTCTGATAGAAGTCTCACACAGAGTTTATTAAACAAAATTAGAGTGTATGGGATAATGGTTAATATACATGAATCAAGGATTGGTAAGTGGAAAGGAAATGAGACAGTAGGAATAAATGGGCGATTCTGAGGTTGGCAGAGTGCCCATGGGCCTACTGCAAGGATCATTGCTGGAGCTGCAGCAATTTATACGGACAACAGTTTGGATGTTGGGAACAAATGTGATGTATCCAACTGTGCAAAGAGCCTTCAAGAATTTAGGAAGGCCGAGTGAGACACTAAGCATGGCACATGGATTGTAATGTGGATACATTTGAGGCTACCCACCTTGGTAGGGAGAAACAAAGGTGCTTAATTCTTGATTGGAAAATATACAAATGGACTGAGGTATCCTTGTTCACAAGTCACTGAAAGTAATCCTGTGGGTGCTGCAAACAGTTCAGAAGGCATGTGGTAAATTTGCCTTCATTGTAAGAAAATGTGAGTAAAGGAGTAATGCAGTCTTATATCAGTTGTGTGAGAGACTGGTTTTCTCTCCCTTCAGTAACTGATTGGTTGCTACTTTCTCTATGACTCACACCGAGACTACACCAGGTAAAGCGTATGCACTTCAGAGAAGGCAATGGCCTAGTGGTATTTTTTTGCTGACTGTTAATCCAGACAACCAGGTAATATTCTGGGGACCCGCACTAGCAGATGGAATTTGAATTCACGAAAGAAAAAACTGGAATTAGAGGTTTAATGATGACCACGAATCCATTGCCAACCTTGTTGGAAAAAACCCATCTGGTTTGCTAATGTACTTTAGGGGAGGAAGCCGCCATCCTTACCTGGTCTGGTCTACACGTGACTGCAGACCCACAGCAATGTGGTTGATTGGGCAATTAGGGATGGACAATAAACACCCTCATCCCGAATAAAAAGAAGTTCTGGTGCTATGTGCCTAAAGAAGAATATATTACCCACTGAGGGAGTGTCCACAAAACAGATTGGTGGGATCCTCCAGTGAAGAGGCATTGAGGAAGCTGGGCCTGTATTCTCTGGAGTTTGGAAAAATGTGAAGCAATCTCATGGAAACTTAGACATTCCTTAAAAGATTAGACAGAGAAGATGTTGGAAGAATGTTCTTTCTGGCTGGGATGCCTCAAACTAGAGTCTCAGAACAAAAAGCGAGAAGTTTAGGATGAGATGAAGAACTTCTTCACCCAGATGGGTTGAATCTTTAGAATTCTCTACCCCAGAGGGTTGTGGACTCTCAGCCATTGAGTAAATTCAAGAAAGAAATCAATGAATATTTAGCTTCTAATGACATCATGTGATGCAGTATGGGAATACGGCCTTGAGAATAGATAATCAATCGTGATAGAATGGAAGAACAAACTCAAGGGCCTGAATGGCCTACTCTTGTACAAAATGTACAACTTGAAGTGATTGTATCTAATGGGAACTGCAGATGCTGGAGAATCCGAGATAACAAAGTGTGGAGCTGGATGAACACAGCAGGCCAAGCAGCATCTCAGGAGCAGAAAAGCTGACGTTTCAGGCCTAGACCCTTCATCAAGGGTCTCCCTAACCTGTTCTTCCTCTCACCCATCCCTTCCTCCCACCCCAAGCCGCACCCCCACCTACTAACCTCATCCCACCTCCTTGACCTGTCCGTCTTCCCTGGACTGACCTATCCCCTCCCTACCTCCCCACCTACACTCTCTCCACCTATCTTCTTTACTCTCCATCTTCGGTCCGCCTCCCCCTCTCTCCCTATTTATTCCAGAACCCTCACCCCATCCCCCTCTCTGATGAAGGGTCTAGGCCCGAAACGTCAGCTTTTGTGCTCCTGAGATGCTGCTTGGCCTGCTGTGTTCATCCAGCCTCACACTTTGTTGTGTTGAAATGATGTCTGATGTGCTGTGTACAAAGATACACCACTGATCAAGGGTAACTGGGGGAGGACAGTAACAGTCAGCCTCCCGTACGAATAAAGCATCTCATGTTGCAGAGTCAGGTTGAACAATGTGCTTGATACGCTATGACCATTCACCGTCTGAGTGAAAGTGAGTACCCATTGCAGAACAGCCCTGCAAATGTAACTTGCACCAAACAACACTACTACAGAGACCATAAGCAGGCTGTCCCCTCACTTAGCAATTGGTTGCTGCTTTCCCCTGTGACTCAAGCAGAGAAACCTGGCCACAGGGTCATCAGTTTGCAGTTCATTCTAAATCAGCATACAGGCTGGATGACTGGCCTCAGTAATAGGGCCTGTAGTGAGGATTCAGTGCCCATTTCAGCTGAAGTACACTTGGGACATGTCTCCTTGCCTTGCTGCGGGATTGGAAGGTAATCAGCAGCTGGCAACAACTGGTGAAGAAAGCAGCTCAGGACAGACAATATACTCAGGACCTGCCATCAGGTGCAGCATTGGTGAAGGAGTGAGCTCAAATTAGGCAGGTTAATGATTGCCAACTACCCAGGAGCCTGGGCGTTACTGAAGTCATGTCATTGAGTCGTACAGAATGGAAACAGAGCCATTGGTCCAACTTGTCCAAGCCTCAATTACTAGGGGACATGGGTTCAAAGTCTGGTTGGGGGGATGGAGGGGTGGGGGGTTAGTGGGTTGAGATTTAAAGAGATGTGCGAGGCATGTTTTTTGCACAAAGGTTGGTGAGTGTATGGAATGTGCCGCCAGAGGAGGTGGTGAAACCAAACATTAGCAGCATTCAAGAAGTACCTGGATGAGTACATGAATAGGGAGGGAATAGAGAGATACAGATCCTGTAATTGACGATAGTTTTAGTATGGAAGGGTAAAATGTGTCATCGCAGGCTTGGATGGTCGAAAGGCCTGTGCCTGGGGTCTATTGTTCTATATTCAGATATCCTAAACTGATTCCAGTCCCATTTGCCAGCACTTGCCCCTTATCCTTCTCAACCCGCCCTATTCATATAACCATCCAGCTGCCTTTTAAATGTTCTGTTCTTCAGAATATAACCGTAGGATCTTTTATGTCTTCTCTGGGCAGTTGAGATGTTGGTTTAATAGCGTCTTAAATGCCAGGAAATATTAGAATTCCTGCAGCGCATCAGTGATTATTGAGGGAGTCCTTGGAAAGGTGCAGTGGGCTGCTGTTGACACACTTGGTGTGTGTTTTTGGTTTTGCTCTCTAATCATTAATCACCTTTTCTCTGTAAACAGGCCAGCAGCGAAGCAGATCCTGGCACCTGGACTTCATCTGCTCCTGAGTAAGTCTGACCATTGAAAGTTTCATTTAGCTGTGTGAACACAGGTAGACACTTCCAATATTTTAGGTCACTTGTTAGAACCCCCATGTAGACCAAAAGAACTGAATTTTACCAAACGACCCTTTTCAAGAATACAGAAGGACAAGATTTCACTTCTGACACCTTTAACAATCAAACCAAACTCAAAAGACGTTAAAAGTGAGTGAACAAGCAAACTGCACTCAGCATGAACTACAAATTACACATAAAACAGCAGATGCAATAAAGATGGATCCCACAGATTTGCTGGACAGAGCACTTAATTGTTCATGGCACTCATTTCCATCACAAAGTTTGCAGGTAAAATTCCAGCTCTTTTCCTTGAGGGTTTAGCTGCTGAATCTCCTCTGTTAGCAGCCCCAAAACAGCCTGAGCTCTGCAGCATGTTGCATTTCTGTAGCACCCGCCTCAGCTCCGTGATTTTTTTTAGATGATGTGCCTCCAGCAGAGTCACTTCAGTCCAAGACCTTGGTATTAGCCCTACGTCCTGGTGAATCTGTTCCTTCAAAATGACCGAAGCAGTGACATAACCTTGTTTTTCTTGTCTCTTTCCTGGGCCTGTTTCCATGGAGCTGCTCCCATGTCACACGGGCCTGTCTCCAGGGTCGTATGGGCCCGTTCCAGTCCACACTGCCCCACGCCACGTGGGCCTGGTTTTCCTCCCCTTTTTCTGCATGTCAACTGATCGCTCATTGCTCACCTCGTTGAGGAAAAGATGATCCTCTGTGACAAAGATGTCAACTTTAACCTCTCGATACCTTCACCTGCAGCTTCCAGTCACTAGGTATTTTAGGATTACACTTGTACTGCTTCGCTGATGCAGCCTTTCCCATGATTGGTTTCTTGTTCCCGCTCTGCCTCTGCTCTGGGATTGCTATGGTGACAGCCGCCACGGACCGCAGTACTGCTGCTGGGTTCGCCCAGTATCACCAGGAACAGATGCTCCCAGCTCTGTCACACGTTGTGTACTCTTGACTGGAAGCACCACAGCTAGAGTTCTGACTGACAACTCCTGGAGATGGGAGGCCCCATGTACATGTTCTCTCCCTCACTCGTGTACCTTGCGGCCTGTGGGTTGCAGGCTCTGCACTTGAACGTGTTCCACAAGCACGAATGAGCCAAATTACCAATTAATTTATGTGTTTGAGATAAATATTGGCCGGGGCTCGCTCGAGAACTCTCAGGCTCCTCAAATTGTGCCACTGGGTCTTCACACCTGTTCACGCAGACCACGTGTGCTTTTTTAATGTGTCGTTGTCAAGGCTGATGATGCACAATTCATGAGAGGTTGATCGAGTTCACACCACTTTTCTCTCAGTCCCTGGAACGGAACTAGTTACAGAAAATTAAGTGCCGTAACTGTAAGGTAGTCACTCATAAATCCAGTCAGGGGTTGAAGAGAAACTTTTGAGATTGCAGAACTGTGAACCATTAGAGTGAAATTCTTCATGGCAATGATAAATCGGTGACCCTCCATACTGCTTCTGATTTGCTTTTCTGTTGTCAGGCTCCATTTTTGATGCAGGTTGATGAAATGGGCAGGAGTTAGGTTCATTAGGAAGCAAATGACTCTCTCCTCGACATTCTGCTCAAACCGGCCTGTGTTTACAATGGCCAGTGTAGCATTTTCAAAATATAACTTCATCTTTTAAAATTTATTTTTAAAGATATCCTTGTAATGGTCCAATTTGCTTGATTGCTACAACCCAAAATTGCTGGAGCACGAAAATGGAAACGTTTTTAATCGTGGACAGTCCACCAATAGACGTGGTTAACTTTTAAAACTCCTTCATTAAAGTACAAACATTCACCAGTCGTTTGGGCTAAATCAGTCAATTTTTCCCCCCCGGTAATTTTAGAGAGAAAAAAAAAATCACATTCAAAAGCAATTTGCAATTAGTGTCTGAGCTTTAAGAGGCAGCTTAATCTTTGGGTAGACTTCAAATGCACATGGTTAGCACAGGCTCCCAGTGGTGATTAATTTGTACAACAGAACAGAGATTTGTGTGGGAGGAGCCTGTTTCTAACACAAGGTTTCTTAAAAGCAGCACTTTTCAGATTGCAGGACCTGTGCTGGCTGTAGTCGTGTCTAAAATTCCACAAACACTCATCTGGATTACACTGGGGGAGGGAGGGTGAATGCTAAGCATCTGCGCCAGAGCATGAGGTAAAAGAAAATGAACCGAGTATTAAATGGGTTAATGGCCTCTGCTTCAGCCTATTGCTCAAGACCCATTTCACCCTCATCATCCTTTCTGTGTTAATACTCGTAACCCACATTGCATTCCCCCCCCCCCCCCCCCCCCCCGCCGAAGTACATCTTGCTCTTGGTTTTTGGGAGAAATGAGTTGTAACAAAGAATTTCCCACCCAAGCCTTGGATGGACTTCATTGCGGTCACATTATCCCAAGGTGAGGAGAAAATTTGAAATAGTGGGGAAACATCGCCAGGGTGGGAGAGGGAATAGATAAATAGGAAAATTTGAGAGTGGAAAGGAAGGCGAGAAAAGCAACAGGAAAGTTGAAGTTCCAGGAACAGGTTGAAATGTGCCGTAGGAGTGAGGAGAGCGCTCCCTTTTTGTGTTTGATTCCATAAAGTGTTTGGTTTGCTTAGCCTTTTTGTCTTGTTTTATAGCATCAAACTGAAGGTCGAGTTGCCTGAAGTCCGTATCCCTTCTGATGAAGAGGTGGATGCTTTAGCAGTCAGTACATGCGGTGAGCATACGGTCATAATTAAAATACAGTCAGTTGCGTCATCTACTTCCCTGTGTCAACAGGACACACGTGTTCCTAAATAGACAGAACCTCCATACCCATTGGTGGCCAATCCTTTGGAGTGTTGCCCTCATCAGTTTGATACGTAGGAACCATGATTGGGAGGCAAGCAGAGAGATAGAAACCACGCATGGGCTATAAGTCTGAGTAAGAATTGGAATTTCAGCAGGCTTGATGGGCCGAAAGGCCTGTTCCTGTGCTGTATTGAATGGTATGGTGTGACCACAGCAGAGACACATTATTTCCAACCCCAGAACCCAGCCCTAGAACCTAAACGTTTATGCAGGACAGTGGGGTAGAAGCACCCTGGGCTCTGTCTAAAACCAGAATCATTTGTCTGGCACCTGTGTCTGTATTGAACTCAGTTCTGCCAGTACATATGGTAATTTAGTCCAGTTTGGATCAAACCAACCCTAACCCTTGTCTTTCCTGATGGCTCCCAGTAACTCCATTGGCTGCTTCTGTGGCTTTCAGTCACTATCTCCAGCTGCTGTGATGCTATACTGAATCTGTAGGTTCACCCTGTCCCTCACTCAGAGCAGACAGTCTACTGGGATTGGCCAGCACTGACCATGTGCTACCTCACTTCATCAGTCTCCAGTGTCTCACATCAGATTGGATTGTCATCAACGGATGGGCTGAAAAGACAAAGAACGAAGAAAATTACAGCACAGGAACGGGCGCTTCGGCCCTCCAAGCCTGCGCTGATCTAGATCCTCTGTCTAATCCTGTCGCCTATTGTCCAAGGATCTGTATCCCTCTGCTCCCTGCCCATTCATGTATCTGTCTAGATACATCTTAAATGACGCTATCGTGCCTGCCTCTACCACCTTCTCTGGCAACATGTTCCAGGCACCCACCACCCTCTGCGTAAAGAACTTTCCACGCATATCTCCCTTAAACTTTTCCCCTCTCACCTTGAAATGGTGACCCCCTAGTAATTTTTTCCCAGAGTGGGGGACTGAAAGTTTCTTGCTATCTACCCTGTCTGTACCCCTCATGATTTTGTAGACCTCAATCAGGTCCTCCCTCAACCTCCACCTTTCTAATGAAAATAATCCTAATCTATTCAACCTCTCTTCATAGCTAGCACCTTCCATGCCAGGCAACATCCTGGTGAACCTGCTCTACACCCTCTCCAAAGCATCCACATCCTTTTGGTAATGTGGCGACCAGAACTGTACACAGTACTCCAAATGTGGCTGAACCAAAGTCCGATACAACTGTAACATGACCTGCCAACTCTTGTACTCAATATGTCACCCAATGAATGAAAGCATGCCGTATGTCGCCTTGACCATCCTATTGACCTGCGTTGCCACCTTCAGGGAACAATGGACCTGAACACCCAGATCTCACTGTTCATCAATTTTCCCTAGGACTTTTCCATTTACTGTATAGTTCGCCCTTAAATTAGATCTTCTAAAATGCATCACCTCGCATTTGCCTGGATTGAACTCCATCTGCCATTTCTCCACCCAACTCTCCAATCTATCTATATTCTGCTGCATTCTCCGACAGTCCCCTTCACTATCTGCTACTCCACCAATCTTAGTGTCATCTGCAAACTTGCTAATTAGACCATCTGTACCTTCCTCCAAATCATTTATGTATATCACAAGTGGCCCCAACACGGGCCCCCGTGGAACACCGCTGGTCATAGTTCTCCATTTTGAGAAACTCCCTTCCAATACAACTCTCTGTCTCCTGTTGCCCAGCCAGTTCTCCATCTGCCTAGCTATTACGTCCTAGACCCCATGCAACTTCCCTTTCTCCATCAGCCTACCATGGGGAACTTTATCAAACGCCTTACTGAAGTTCATGTATATGACACCTACAGCCCTTCCCCTTTCTCTAGTTACCCTCTTGCTCCTTATGTATGAATAAAAGGCTTTGGGATTTTCTTTAACCATGTTTGCTAAAGATATTTTATGACTCCTTTTAACCCTCTTAATTCCTTGTTTCAGATTAATCCTACTTTCGCAATATCCTTCCAAAGCTTCATCTGTTTTCAGTAGCCTAGACCTTATGTATGCCTCCTTTTTCCTCTTTGCTACTCTCACAGTTTCACCTGTCATCCATGGTTCCCTAATCTTGCCCTTTCTATCCCTCATTTTCACAGGGACATGTCTGTCCTGCGCGCTAATCAACCTCTCTTTGAAAGCCTTCCACATATCAAATGTGAATTTACCCTCAAACAGCTGCTCCCAATCCACATTCCCCAGCTCCTGCCAAATTTTGCAATAGTTGGCCCTCCCCCAGTTCAGCACGCTTCCTTTAGGGCGACTCTCATATGTCCATCAGTATTGTAAAACTTATGGAACTGTGATCACTATTCCCAAAGTAATCCCCTACTGAAACTTCAACCACTTGGCTGGGCTCATTCCCCAACACCAGGTCCAGTATGGCCCCTTCCTGAGTTGGATTGTTTACATACTGCTCTAGAAAACCCTCCTGGATGCTCCTTACAAATTCTGCTCCAACTAAACCCGTAACACTAAGTGAATCCCAGTCAATGTTGGGAAAATTAAAATCTCCCATCATCACCACCCTGTTGCTCCTGCATCTTTCCATAATTTGCCGACGTATTTGTACCTCTATCTCACGCTCGCTGTCTGGAGGCCTGTAGTCCAGCCCCAACATTGTTACCACCCCCTTCCCACTTCAGAGCTCTGCCCATATTCCCTCACTGCCCGAGTCCTCCATAGTGCCCTCCTTCAGCACAGCTGTGATATCCTCTTTGACCAGTAATATAACTCCTCCACCCCTTTTACTTCCATCTCTATCTAACCTGAAGTATCTATATCCTGGGATATTTAGTTGCCAATCTTGCCCTTCCCTCAACCAAGCAATAACCCCCAGGTACTAATCCAAGCTCTAAATTTATCTTCCTTACCAACTACACTTCTCGCATTAAAACCAGTGCAGCTCAGACCAACTGTCCCTTTGTGTTCGTCACCTGCTCTCTGCTTACTCTTCCCCTTAGTCACATGGACATCATTATCTAGTTCCTTACAGGCTTTAGTAAATACCTCCTTACTGTCCACTATCCTCCCCATTTGGGTCCCATCCCCCTTCCACATTAGTTTAAACCCTCCCCAACAGCATTAGCAAAAGCACCCCCTAGGACATTGGTTCCAGTCCTGCTCAGGTGTAGACCTTCCAATGTGTAATAGTCTCACCTCCCCCAGAACCGGTCCCAATGTCCCAAAAATCTGACCCCCTCCCTCCTGCACCATCTCTTTCCTTTTCGGAAAAGCTTTTGTCCATCACCCTGACAGACTGTTGATGTAGACGCCAACATCCTGTAGCATTATTTGGAAAGTATTTGTGCAGTGATCAAGAAGAGGCAACGAAATTTGCTGTAGGCAAGTCTAATTCTGCTCTTTGTGGGCTGAATGTGTCAGGCTTACTGAACTCAAATTCATAACGTTGTAAACCTCGACCGGTTCGTGTGGATCTGGACGATCTCATGGCACACCTCCAGAGGTTAGACTTGGGTTTAGATTCCCATCCTGAACCAATTCAGTACACTCCATGTGATACCAGGAAAGTGAAATATTCATTGTCTGATGCCAAGGCTAAGGGCCATGACAAAATTCCAGCAACAGTATTGAAGACTTGTGCTCCAGAACTTGCTGCCGCTCTATCCAAGCTGATTCAGTACAATTCTTACACCACCTTGTGCATGAAAACCACTTCAAATCCAATCCAAGCAGTTACCACCCCATCTCAGTCATCACGAAAGTGATGGAAGGTGTCATCAACAGCACCTGCTCAGCAATAACCTGCTCAGTGATGCCCAGTTTGGGTTCCAACAGGGCCACTCAGCTCCTGACCTCATTACAGCCTTGGTTCAAACGTTGATGAAAGAGCTGAATTCCAGAGGTGAGGTGAGAGTGACAGCCCTTCACATCAAGGCTGCATTTGGCCAAATGTGACATTCAGGGCCCTGAGCAAAACTGGAACCATAGGTGTCAGTGGTGGGGGAAACAGTCCCCTGCTTAGACCTGTTCCTGACTCATAGGAAGATGGTCGTGGTTGTTGGAGGTCAGTCATCTCAGCTCCAGGACATCCTTGGAGTAGTGTCCTAGACTCGACCATCTTCAGCTGCTTCATCAATGACCTTCCTCCATCATAAGATTAGAAGTGGTGATGTTCGCTGATCATTGCACAATGTTCAACTGCTTTCACAATTCCTTAGCTACCAAAGCAGTCCATGTTCAAATGCAGGAAGACCTGGACGATATCCAGACCTGTGCTAAAATGTAGCAGCATTCATGTCAAATAAATACTAAAAATGGCCATCTCCACTGAGTAACAATCTAACTGTTGCCCCTTTACATTCAATAACTTCACCATCATTGAATCTCCCACTATCAATATCCTAGGAATTACTTTTGATTAGAAACTGAACTGGACTTGCCACAGAAACAAAGTGACTACAAGAACTGGTCAGGGGCTAGGAATATTGCCGTGAGTAACTCACCTCCTGACTCCCCAAAGCCTGTCCATGATCTACAAGGTACAAGTCAGAAATGGAATATTCCCCACTTGCCTGGATGAGTGCAGCCCCAACAACACTGAAGAAATTTGACACCATCCAGGACAAAGCAGCCGCTTGATTGGCACCACATCCACAAACATCCCATTCCGTCCACCACCGACACTCAGTAGCAACAGTGTGTACTATCTACAAGATGCACTGCAGAAACTCACCAAAGATCTTTAGATAGCACCTTCCAAACCCACAACCAGTTCTCCTAGAAGGACAAGGGCAGCAGGTAGATGGGAACACCATCCCCCTGCAAGTTCCCTTGACTTGGAAACACATCATCATTCCTCCACTGCCGCCTGGTCAAAATCCCGGAACCCCCTCCCTAAGGGCATTGTGGGTCAGTGATGGACTGCAGCGACTCAAGAAGGCAGCTCACCACCAGCTTCTCGAGGACAATGAGGGACGGCAATAAGTGCTACTCCACTAAACAATGCCCACATCCAGCGAATGAATAAAAACAATCCAAAAAGTAGCACAGATCTGTCCTGTCGGAGAATCGCTCGGTTTGTCATAAACTGGTCGTTTGCTCGGTATTCACGCCCTGCACTATATTGGTCTGACACATGGCCCTCATGAGCTAAGAAAGTCTTTGGAGCATCCTACAGGGAAATGATATATTGAACAAATGTGACTTCCCTTTCTGTACTCCCAACTTGCAATATCAATGACTCCCCTGTATTTGGGGGTACCCGTGTAGTAATTGCTAACCCATTGATTTGACAGGCCTGAGGCCACAGGTTTCTGCTGTGGTGTAAACATCCGTGTTGAGCAGGGGGAAAAGAAGAGGAAAACGTGTTTGGCAGGCAGTTCTGTTTCATCTGCCATTTCTGGGATAAATCCCAAGTAAAGGGACGGAAGGAACAAGGCAGCTACTGTTGCCCCTTTGCCCCTGAGAGGATACACCTCGTAAGCGAGGATCCCCTTTTAAATGTTTTAATAAGCTATGAAGTTCTCTGCCACCTGTGAGGTAGACCAGCATTAAAGAGACCATTCGGCCCTTCTACTCAATCCAGCACATCCCGCTCCTCTGTACTTCCTTTAAAATTTCCAAACGCTTCCTCCTCTTTCTCAGGTCACATCTTATTGTCGCCTAGGTTTTTTGAAATATTCCTGCAGAGGTTTTTCTCACAGAATTTTTGTGACATCTGTCTGCTAATAATCAGAGTTAACTTTAAACAGAAAATACTGGGGCAAGTATCATAGTTTTAATAAGGGAATGAATTATTCACTGTCAAATTGGTAAGTGCAGATGTTGAGTGTTTTGAGATCTATAGAGGCAGGGAATGTTGGGATTGGAAGATACAATCAGCAATCTCCATGTCTCCCTCCCCCAAACATTTTAAGCAACCTCAAGTTAATTTATTGGCCAAGCCGTGAGGTGGGTTTGGATAAGGGAGGAGAAGGTGGTGGTTTTGCCCATCTGTGTATTAACTCCGGAGATAGTAGGAACTGCAGATGCTGGAGAATCTGAGATAACAAGGTGTAGAGCTGGATGAACACAGCAGGCCAAGCAGCATCAGAGGAGCAGACAGGCTGACATTTTGGGAAGAAGGATCTAGGCCCGAAACGTCAGCCTTCGTGCTCCTCTGATGCTGCTTGGCCTGCTGTGTTCATCCAGCTCCACACCTTGTTATGTGTGTATTTATTCCCCTGTGCTGTGAGGATAATCTTCCTTCTGTCATCCTGTTGGCAGGTGGAGATGGCTTGAGCTGTGGGGCTGCCCCGTCCGTGGTCGGGAATGAGAGAACAGGGCGTCTGGCTCTAATGGACCGGTGTGAGGGGCGGATCCCTGCTGATGTACCCCCGCCTGTAACCAAGTCGCATTATCCCCAGTGTCAAACTGCAGACCAGCCACCCAGCGGTGACGGCCTGGGCCGGACTCCAACCAATCAAATGTGCACAGAAAACGCAGCGCCTCCCGAAAACACGTGTGCCAAGGGCCCAAACCATCCTGCCAGGCCAGTGAAGATTGCTAAAGTCGGGAAGCTGGACAGAGGGGAGGTTTTTGGTGAGGCATCGAGAGAAAATGCAGGACCTGTCCACACAGTGAGCTGCCGGACATTTTCAGAGGCTGTGCTGGTTCAGCGAATGCCTGTGGGAGGTGTCCTGAGCAGCGATGGGTCCGATCAGATTCATGCCTCTGTATCTGTCGAAGGCCTGGTGACTATTGGGATGATTGCTGAGAGCAGGCTGGGTGAGGCACCTTCAGATAATGCCGCTGTTCTCCTGCCCTTGGGAGGTGAAGTGACCACCAATGTATTAGTCTTTCAGGCCTTGGATGGTGGAATGACCAGTGAACAGGTGACCTGCCTGAATCTCAGAGCAGATCACCACCCTGGTGTGCCCACAGCAGCCAGTGAGTTGATCACAGCGAAGGTAATGGCAACAAATGGACCCACCCAGGACTTGTTGCCTGGCACGCCATTGGGAAATTCAGAAATGGTAGAGACAGAAGCAGAAAGGGAGATGACCGTAGCCATGCCTGTTGAAGAGGACCTGACCAGTGGCCAACTTGCTGGGATTCAGCGAGCCACACAGGACCTTGCACAGGAAGAGGCAGCTACGGGATTTTTGACTTTTGAGTTTCCAGCTGAGCACAAGGTGACTGACGCTCCTGCAGACCCAACATCAAATCCACAGACTACTGCAGACCCTGGCAACACAGCCCATCCATGGGTTACAGCTGCCAACAGCTCTCTCCCCGAGAATGAAGTCCCTCCAGAAACGGCAGCGGAGGCGTCCGCAAGACCTGGCCTCCCCGAAGGGTTTTCCGTGGAAAGGGCGATGGCCAGTATCATGCTCAGAATGAACGAATTGGTCGATGTACCAACAGACGTCACTTCCATCGACAATGAGGATTCGGGAGAGGACGAGCTGACCACAGACGACGAGCTGACCTCTGGCGATGAACTGACCACAGAGGACGAGCTGACCTCTGACGACGAGCTGTCCACAGACGGCCGGATGGTTGATGAAACGCTAATGGAGGCCGAGTTGGCAGACATTCCTGCAGACACCACTGCTGCTGCGATGGAAGTTTGCACAGCAGTTGAACTGGCTCGGGAAATGGGCGTTGCACCTAGCAGCCTACTTACAGAGGAACAGTTGGCAAATGAGCCACTCGAAGAAGTAGAAACAACTGAAAGTGTGACTTATGAGGTACTTGTCGATGGGGAGCTAGTTGACATCCCCACTGATATAGTAATCATTGAATTAACCGGAGAGAATCAGGATGAAGGGATATCTTTTGATTTTGGATTAACCAAGGAAACCATTGCAGAGAATGGATTAGTTGTGATATCGTCAGATACCACTGGGCCAGCAAGAGTGGTGTTTTCCCAAGATAGGCTCTCACAGAATGAATTGGTTACGTTTTCCCAAGAATCTTTAGCCTCCCTGAAGGATGAGGAGGCCAGAGATCCTGCCACCGAGGGGGGGCTTGCAGAGAGCGGTCTGATGAAGCCAGACCTGGAAGTAGCTGCAGGAGATGAAGCGGCAACAGTGTTGATCAATGCTGGGGCAGAACTTGGAGTAGCACTGGCAGGAGATACACTGGGTGGAGATATGAAGGCAAGCCAGACAACAGATGAAACTTCCGCCCTCAACTCCTTGCAAAACAAGCGTTGTGAGCCACTGATGCCAAAAGGAGTTGATGTTTGGGCCACTGCTGACAGTGAGGTTAATGAGTGCCAAAATACTGAGCTCGGTAACAGTGAGTCAGGCTGTATGCCGCTGCCTCTTGGACGTGATCTGTGCCCAGAGCAGGAGGTTCGCTGCGTAGAAAAGGAAAGCAGTCAATTAATTATGGACGGTACAACCACATTTGGGAAATTTGGAACAGCACCCGTGTGTAAGGAATCAGCCCTTTTCTCTGTGAAGTGGAAAGCACTGATAAACACGAATAGGACACCAGAGTTAGTGAGGTTGAAGACGAAGGAGTCAAGCCGTGCTGCCCTCTTGTCGAATTGCGCTCAGTATTTCTCCCATGTGGAAACGTTCCGGGAGGACAGGCTGTCAGAATGTGTGGGTTGTCGCAGCAACAAGTGTGACAGTGTCAGCATGGGGCACAAGCTCCAACTAATAGAAGGAGTAAAACCAAAGAACCTGCCTCTCCTGCTGATGCATGACTTGGGGCATGGTAAACGATGTGGAAAGCTCGCGGTCCTGGAACACTTGTCAGACATTGCCAATGGTCTGAGTTTATCTTCCGAGTGTGCGGAAATGCAGCAGGAGTTCTCTCAAGTTTCTGATGTTATTGTAGCTCTGGGAATGTGCAGTAGATTTCAATTCCAAAAAGGCATCGACCTACAGTTCTGCTTCAGTTCTGAGCAAGCGTTCCCTTTGGACCCTTTGTGCTACCAAGCATCCCCAAATTCGGAGCAGTGTGCCAGCGGGGAGCCTCTTGCTCAGTCCCACCACAAGGATCCTGATTGGCCTTTCCCACTGTCAATGCACTTCCATAATCCTGACTTCCCGATTTCACCTCCTGCCAGCCTGGCTCCCTTACCATCGTGGTTCGCTCGCGGTGCTGAGTCAGGTGATCATGGTCGCGAAAGGACAGCTTTACTGATCACTCCGCAACACTCCCGGACGGCTTCCCAATGTCGCCCCGGCTCTGGCAGTACCTTTTGCACACTGGCTGTGCCGCTCCCGGCTGGCAGGTGCCCGTGCTCCCATTCCCGGTTTGGGTTGCACACCGTTCTAGCACTTTCATCGCCGGCCTGCTACAGACTCTGGACGAGGCAGCGCCACTTCGGTAGAACCCCTAACGCCCACTGGCCGTTCTTAACTCCGTTTGGAGGGAGTTTGGAAAAGCTTATTGTCCCAGTTCATCCCGGCAAACCCTTTTGGTCACTGAGCTACACCCTGGGCCGAGTGGTGTCGTGGTGGAGTCAGCACAGTCCGACATCCTGTGCATCAAGATTTAGTACCAGGCCCTCCAGTAACTGCGGGAGGAGCGTTCCCAGGTTAGTGTAAGGTTCCTTTGATACCATGTTGTAATTCGGAGATGCTGTTCACTGTAAATTGAACAGAAGTGATAATTGTTCAATCTTGCAGGGCCACTGAAAACCATTCAACCCATCCTGCCCCTGCGTCTTCGAAAGATCTGTCGGCTCCCCTCTTTGCTTCACAGGTTTCCTGTTCAAGCTCGCGCCCAGCTTCTGAAAGAACACTTTAAATCTGTTTTCAGCAACCTTTCAGCCAGCGAGTTCCAATTCATAGCTTACTGCGTTACTTTGTCTGCTCAGCATCAGCAAAGCTTTAGATTCAAATAAAAGTAACATGGGATGTAAAACAAGGTTTGAAAGCTAGTTTGAAAAATTGTTATTTAGATTAAAAAAAACAGATACAGATGTTAAAAGTAAATGGACAAAAGATACATATTAAAATGGGAACAAGATTGTAGAATCCCTACAGTGTAGATAGAGACCGTTCAGCCCATCATGTCTGCACCAGCCCTCCGAAGATCATCCCACCCTATCCCCGTAACCCCACTTTTGCCAAAATTAATCCACCAAGCCTGCACGTCCCTAGATACTATAGAGCAATTTAGCATGGCCAATCCACCTAGCCTGCACATCTTTGGACTGTGGGAGGAAAGTGGAGCACCTGGAGGAAACCCACGCAGACACGGGGAGAATGTGCAAACTCCACACAGACAGACACCTGAGGGTGGAATCAAAACTCAGTCTGTGATCGTTTCAGCCTTATTACTTGCTGAAGATTTCCCTTTCCAGGGTGCAGGGGCTGAAAACCCCAAGTCAGAATTCAGCAGCTGTGATGATGCCAATGCTTGTGGGTAGAGTAAGCTTTGAGAGAGAGATTTCCAGTTCCTAATAGGTCTGTGATTACAGTACTTGCAGACTGCCTTACCCTCCTGGCAGAATAGGGCATCATTTCTGCTTGCTTGCTGTCTCTCGCTCTGTCTCTCTCTCTTCTCTTGCTCGCGCTCGCTCGCTCGCACTCTCGCTCTCTCTCTCTTGCTCCCCCTCCCTCCCCCGCCTCTCTCTCTCTCTCTCTCGCTCTCGCTCTCTCTCTCTCTCGCTCTCGCTCTCTCTGATTTTGCCTCATTTTCCTCCTTGGTATTCTGCTTTAAAATTGTATTTCACAGAATCTTATACAGACCGAGCATAAGTGTATCGTAGCTCCACAAAGCAAAGTCAGTCATGTTGGAATTCCCTGTGAGGGACGGAGGCCCTTTCTGTGTTTTCTCCCAGAAGCTTTTAATTCTCACATCTTTCATTGCGCCCTATCTGTTTATCCAAGGGTTCAGTAAATTTCAGATATCTCCTTTGTGTTGAAGCTGATGTCACACATCAGCTTTTCTGACAATGAATGAAGTGACTGACTCACGGGAGCTAATTTTTCAGGCGCTGTGTCATATATTTTGAAGAGATCGGGGTAGCCATCATTATAAAGTTTATAATATGCTTACAGAAGACTCTTGTCGTGTGGTGGATATGTCCCCATTTGTGGGCCAGAAACCTCTCATTCAGGTCCCACCTGTTTTGTACTACATTGGAACTTCTCTGGACAGATTGATTGCAAATATATCATGACGTATTAATGTCAATACTTTTCTCCTCCGAATTTTTTTTCTGTGTAAGTACATTGTAGAAACTGTGAAATGCACACTGTTTCTCTGTACACACAGATGCTGCTCCAGTAGAACTTGTTCCTTCAGTCAGATTTTACTTGGACATTTTCTTCTCTTTTTCTCCTCATTTTTACAATAAGTTTGCAATTTTTCTCAAACTTTTGGGGTTATTACTGGACTTGCTGTGAGTGGCTTCCCCACCGCTGAAATTCACAAGGAACGCACTGAGTCAGCTCCATTGCTAACCTGGGTGTAACCAGTGCATCTCACCCCAGTCCCTCTCTATCACCAAAGCAGCCTCTGCAACATGCTCCATCTCTGATCCAGTCCCTGCCTTACCTGGGGCTGAAGCCCTCATTCATACCTTTTGTAACTCTAGACTCGGCCATTCCAATGTTCTCCTGACTGGTCTCCCAACAGAGATAATGGGAACTGCAGATGCTGGAGAATTCCAAGATAATAAAATGTGAGGCTGGATGAACACAGCAGGCCAAGCAGCATCTCAGGAGCACAAAAGCTGACGTTTCGGGCCTGGACCCTTCATCAGAGAGCCCAACAGCCCGGTTCCCACCTCATCACCCGCCAAACTCACTGATCTACATTGGCCCCTGCACCAGCAGTGCTGAGGTTAGAAATTTGTCCCTGGTTTTCAAATTTGACGCATTGTATCGGCATTGGCCGCACCTCTAATTTGGGGTCAGCCGCAATTTCTGGTTCTCGTGCCCGGATCATTAATGAAAATAGTGAATGGTGGTTCCAACTCTCACCTTCGTCCCAGCAGCAATGACCTCTAATCCTTACTTTTATTTCCTTTTGCAACTTGTGTTGTTGCCTTCACATGCTCTGACCTTAGTTATGGGAGTCCTTCAAATACCTTATTGAAGGTCTTTTAAAAGTCCTTATATATTCTGTCGACTGCATGACTTTTTGTGTACTCTGCTACTTCAAAGAATCCAACCTTGTAGACCAAGAATGATGCCTAAAACAAAATCTCGGCCACCATGTTTTAACTTACTGGGTTTTTTTCTATTGCATCTTGGAGTCAAGATCTCGTCAATTTTTCCCTCTGATCACCATGACCATAATAAGTGTGTAGTTTCCGGTGTTTATTCTTTTGGAATGTAGCCACAATTTTAGCAGTGTACCACATTTCTAATGGGTGCATCTGGACCCCTAACCACCTTGATACATCTGTTTAAGAAAAACAGAGGGGGTCTTTATCTTCTGCAGTTTCTGGCTCACCACGTATCTTTGTTCACTTTATTAAATAAAGTAAGCTGAATATCCTTTCTGATCTCTGCTAATGTTATGCCTCCTTTGTAGACACATGGATGAAATAATTAGGCACTATTTCTCTAAGTTTGTTGCTGCTATCTGAGAGTTTTGAGTCCTTTAGAGGCACTATCCCTCACTGAATATTCCTTTTGTGTTTTTGACTTGTTACTGGCTTCCTTCCTAACCTTCTCTTACTGCTTTTTCATTCTTTTACTGTCCGATAATTAACGTGCAATCTTAAGAAGCATCGATTCTGAGCACCTCTGCTAAATCCCAGCTTTCATCTTTGGCTGACTTTTGTTTCATTATTGATCCTTATGGAGTTTCCCCTTAACAACATCGCCCAGAGGTGAGTTGTTAGTTTACACACCCACTTCCAGTAACCTGCTCGACCTCACCACCAGCTCTTTCTAACAACTCTGCTGCTGCTGCTGAGCTATCTGGCTGCATGCCCAACATGCAGCGCTGGATGAGCTGTAATATACTCCCACTCAACACTGGGATGACTAAAACCATTGCTTTCAGTCCATGTTCCTGAGCAGCTGACACCATCGCCCTCCCTGCTAATGCTCTGGGACTAAACCAACTAAACTGACTTGGCTTCATATGTGAACGTGAGATCATCATGTGGACTGAAATTCATGCCATCTCTACGACTGATTATTTCCTCTTCTTTGAATCGCCCTGTCTCCACTCCTGTGCTGATGAACCCCATATTGATGCCTTTGTAACCTTTAGGCGCAGCTACTGCAGCGCTCTCCCAGCTGCCCTCATACTTGCTGAACTCAGTAAACTTGACCTTGTGCAAAGCTCTGCTGTCACTGTCCTAACCGTCAGCAAGTTCTGTTCACTTTGCCACCCTCCCCCGTGCTCGCTGACCTAAAACATCTTGCCTTGTTTTCACATCCCTCACTCTCTCCACATCTCTGTAATCTCCTCCAGCCCCAGAACCCTCAAATGATATTTGTGCTTCTCTAATACTGTGCAGAACAGCATAGTGGCAACAATAGCCAGCGCAGGTGCATCAAAGCAACAGGGATCTGGGTTCAGTTCCACCCTCGGGTGAACGTCTGTGTGGAGTTTGCACGTTCTCCCCCTGTCTGCATGGATTTCCTCCCACAGCCCAAAGATGCACAGGCTAGGTGGTTTGGCCAGGCTATTTTGCTCCATAGTGTTTAGGGATATGCAGTCTGGGTGGGTTAGCCATGGGATATGTGGAGGGTGGAGGAAGTGGGTCTGGGTGGGATGCTCTTCGGAAGGTCGGTGTGGACCTATATCATTCTCCTCCGTTATGTGGGTGTAGACCCCTAATAGCGTGACCGATTCCTGTTGATCCATAATCTTAGTTTCTCTTTTAATGTCACTTAGATCGTTTATTTTTCTGATTGCCATTTGCATCTTTTATTTAAATGTGACTGCAGTAACCATACCCTACTTTCCTACCATTTCTAAATAAGTTATATCCTGAAATATTAGGTTCCTGCGACACTTACAGACTCTAGTTTTGTTTCAAATACTGTTGCAGTAGGGGCAAATTAATTTGATTATCTTTATGCTGTTTTCATAGGAATTTTGTTTATCCTCAGTTCTGAGGTGTGGAGCTGTTACAGATCAGCCAAGATATCACTGAATGGCAGAACAGACTTGAGGGGCCAAACCTCGAGCAATTTTCCAAATGTCTGTTCCCTGACCACATTTTACCCACATTTCTTACTATGATCTTTATTCTCACCTCATTACTTTTCAGGCTGTTATTATTTCACTAATTTTCTAGTGTAAGAGTCATTTGTAACCATCTTTATCCTTTCCATAAGAATGTAAAATGCAGGAGTTGACCATGCGGTCCATCAAGCGTGCTCTGCTGTTCTATGTGGTTGTAGCCGACCATCTGCCTCATGTCATTTACCTGCCCACTCATCATTTCCCATGAATTCTTAAGAGACAAAGCTGAGACAGGCAGTTTGTCAAAGGATGTTTAATGGAGCCCTTTGGAGCAGAGCCACTGAGTCATGCAGCGCGGAAACAGACCCTTCAGTCCAACTCATCTGAGTTTCCCAAACTAAACCAGCTCCATTTGCCTGCATTTGACCCATGTCCCTTTCAATCTTCCCTACTCACGTACCTGTCCAGATGCCCTTTAAATGCTGTAACTGCACCTGCATCTAACACCTCCTCTGGCAGTTCATTCCACATGGGTGGAAAATGTTCCCCCTCAGGTTCCACTTAAATCTTTCCCCTGTCATCTTAAATGTATGCTCTCTAGTTTTGGACTGCTCCCCCTTTGCTATCAGCCGTGTCTATGCACTTCACGATTTTAATTCCAAAGAAACAGTTCTTCGCAATTCGCCAAAGATTCTACATCTGGGCCCTAAATGCTGGTCTCTCCCCAGCATGAGGGAAACAAATCTTGTTTGTCTTGGGAGATCTCAATGAGATCTTCATGATTTTACTAAACTCCAGAGAGTGAAATTTCCTGAGTCTCTTGTAAGACAATCCCTTCACCCCAGGGAGCAAACCAGTGAATCTTTATTATACCACCTCTAAGGCAAGTACATTCATCTGACTGGAACTGTACACTGCATTGCAGATGTGCTCTCAACAAGGTCCTGTTCAGCTGTAGCAAGACTTCTTTGTTCCTGAATCCAAGTCCACCTGCAATAAACACCAATATACTATTTCCCCTCCTAATTGCACATATCTTTCTGCAGTAAAACATTGATCGCCAACTGTGTGGACCCAGCTGTTGATGTTACCTTAGCAGGATCACCTCCCTGTAGCACCTCCCCAAGATTCATTGGTCCCAGCAGAGACCACCAGATCTGGATCGCCCCTTCCCCGCAATACCAGTTTATAGCATCTGTGCACCTTAGCGTCCGTTAAGCAACTCTATCCCCTGAGCAACCAGGTATGAACACAGATTTCAGGCAGGAGTTTGAATGTATGCGTCAATGGAGTGCAATGAATGTTCAGGTTGTGTTTCGGACTTCAGCGTAAATATTTCTAGCAACAGAATATCCACAATCTTCTTCACTTAAAGCTTTCTGAAATTAGCTTGCTGTGGGCTGACGTTAAAATCCTTCAGTTCGAGTGTTCCGATTCAGGATTTTGCAATGTTGAGGAATTTGGCCCATTGTGACTGTTTCCCAGCTTTATGTGTCCTTTTGTGGTGCAGCCATCTCACATCTCTAACATAAGTGTTTCACCCCCACCCTTTCACATTGCTTTAAAGGATTCAGCTGTACACACACTCAGTTTCTGTTTGTTTATTCAGTTTCCATCCGTCCAATCTCTTCGCTGGAAACGGAACCAATTTGAGTGAAGCAAAGTCCTTGCTAATTCTGCAGACCAATAACCAAATGTAAGTGCCAAAATAGCTTGTACAAGTTGCTGTTGAAAGCTAGTTTCTCAGTACAGGCGCGTGCGGTTGTTATGGAACACCAGTTTCTCAGTACAGGCGCGTGCTTGTTATGGAACACCGGTTTCTCAGTACAGGCGCGTGCTTGTTATGGAACACCAGTTTCTCAGTACAGGCGTGCAGTTGTCATGGAACACCGGTTTCTCAGGACAGGCGTGCGGTTGTCATGGAACACCGGTTTCTCAGGACAGGCGTGCAGTTATTATGGAACACCGGTTTCTCAGGACAGGCGTGCGGTTGTCATGGAACACCGGTTTCTCAGGGCAGGCGTGCGGTTGTCATGGAACACCGGTTTCTCAGTACAGGCGTGCGGTTGTCATGAAACACCGGTTTCTCAGTACAGGCGTGCAGTTGTCATGGAACACCGATTTCTCAGTACAGGCGTGCGGTTGTCATGGAACACCGGTTTCTCAGGACAGGTGTGCAGTTATTATGGAACACTGGTTTCTCAGTACAGGCGTGCGGTTGTCATGGAACACCGATTTCTCAGTACAGGCGTGCGGTTGTCATGGAACACCAGTTTCTCAGTACAGGCGTGCGGTTATTATGGAACACTGGTTTCTCAGGGCAGGCGTGCAGTTGCTCTGGAACACCGGTTTCTCAGTACAGGCATGCAGTTGTCATGGTACATCAGTTTCTCCGCACAAGTGCGCGGTTGCTGTGGAAGTCTGGTTTCTCAGTACAGTCATGCAGTTGCTCTGGAACACCGGTTTCTTTGTTCAGGCAAATAATTGCTGAAGAACGCTGGATTCTCTCTACCTCCTCCCACTCAGTCCTTTTGCCTTCTGCCGATTGTAATTAATGATGTACCGACCACATTTTTGCATATGGGAAAGTTACAGTTATCCTTCCCACCTTGTAGAGGAGTGTGTGCCCCTCTCCAATCTCCCAGCACTCAGTATTTTCT
Organism: Stegostoma tigrinum; assembly: GCF_030684315.1. Taxonomy (NCBI): domain Eukaryota; kingdom Metazoa; phylum Chordata; class Chondrichthyes; order Orectolobiformes; family Stegostomatidae; genus Stegostoma; species Stegostoma tigrinum. Next base: position 46,264,757 of record NC_081379.1, read on the forward strand.
GACTGCTGTGTGCCAGGAGGTAACACTTGAGCTCCTCCTCCCTGCCCCAGAAGAAGAGAGAACCTTTTGATTCGAACTGTGCTCAAATCCATCCTGGGCCATCTGTATTGTTTCTTTTGGTGAAGGTCTTATGTTGTAGTTTTAGAGATGTCAGGTGCACTAGCTTGGTTGTGGCGTACTCATGGAGCAGGACATGTCCAGCAGGGTCCCGGGAGAAGTATGATGACAGGAAGTGGCCATGATCCATGGACATGGTTGTGAGCCCATGTTCCTACCTTCGGACAGTCTCTATTGGTGAGCCCTCAGTTATGTGTACGCTGGGTGAGACGTGGCTGGTATGCTACTACACTCGGTTAGACGTGTCAGCAGCAACTTGCATTCAGGCAAGATGCTCGAGAGCAGGTGATGCCTTTGGGACTTAGGTATTCCTGCATCACCAGGCCACAGGACAAGGAGAGTGCAAGAGAAAGGTATCTGCTAGTGTCAGCCTTTGTGACTCTGTTTTGCTGGGCATTTGTAATATCAGTGACCAGGCTAGTCCCAAAGGAGGGTCTGATGTCATCTTTCTGCTGTTCCTCCACAGTGACCTGCAGTCCTTGAACATTGACTGCATTAACGAGCCATATCTCGCTTTACCAGACCCGCCTACCTCAACCCCAGGATGCACTATGACCGACGGCACCTTCACTTCCTCTGCACCCCTCGTCCCAAGCATTACTTGTGTCGAAACCCAGCTTCGCTCTGAACAAAAAGAGGTAAATAACTTTGGGTTGGTTCTGTTGTCATCACACCCATGTTGCTGCTGAACGAGGTACTGTCTTAGCGGGAGAACTGGACCAGTCAGGGTGAAAACGACGAATTTCACTCAAGCAGTAGTGATAGGATGGAACTTTCCCTACTCAATCCTTCGCACCTACCCCTGGTTGCAGTTGGGAGTTAACTGAAATTGGGTAGATTGAAAGATTTTTATGAAACGTGGAGGAACATCAAGAAAAAGCAGTGCAATTCAGCCCCGAGCAAATTCCACCGTGTAATCAGATCAGAGCTGTTTTGACCCTCACCTCCTTCATCTATATCCATGATGTGGACGGTATGTTGACTGTTGATGGATTTGGTCTTTTCAAATTCTCACACGGGATGCGGGCAT
>NC_081379.1:46275903-46278403 GCF_030684315.1 Stegostoma tigrinum
TGTGTGTGTGTGGTGTAGGGAGTGTGTCTGTGTGTGGTGTAGGGGGTGTGTGTGTGGTGTGGGTGTGTGTGTGTGTGTGTGTGTGTGTGTGTGTGTGGTGGGAGCGCTGTAGGGGTGTGTGTGTGTGGTGGGAGCGCTGTAGGCGTGTGTGTTTGTGATGTAGGGTGTGTGTGTGTGGTGTAGGGTGTGTGTGTGTGTGTGTGTGTGGTGTAGGGTGGTGTGTGTGTGGTGCAGGGGTGTGTATGTGGTGTAAGGGGTGTGCGTGTGGCATAGGGGGGTGTGTGTGTGTGGTGCAGGGGTGTGTGTGTGTGTGTTGTAGGGTGTTTGTGTGTGTGTTGTAGGGGGTGTGTGTGTGTGGTGTAGGGGGTGTGTGTGTGGTGTAGGGGGTGTGTGTGTGTGTGTGTGTGTGTGGTGTATGGGGAGTGTGTGTGTGGTGTAGGGGGTGTGTGTGTGGTGTAGGGGATGTGTGTGGTGTGGGAGTGGGTGTGTGTGTGTGTGTGGTGTAGGGTGTGTGTGTGTGTGGTGTAGGGGGTGTGTGTGTGTGGTGTTGGGGATGTGTGTGTTTGTGGTGTAGGGGGTGTGTGTGTGTGGTGTAGGGTGTGTGTGTGTATGTGTGGTGGAGGGGGTGTGTGTGTGTGTGGTGTAGGGGGTGTGTGTGTGGTGTGGGTGTGTGTGGGGTTTGTGTGTGTGTGTGTGTGTGTGTGTTGTGTCGGGGTGTGTGTGTGGTGTCGGGGTGTGTGTGTGGTGTCGGGGTGTGTGTGTGTATATGTGGTGTAGGGGCTGTGTGTGTGTATGTGTGGTGTAGGGGCTGTGTGTGTGTGGTGTAGGCAGTGTGTGTGTGGTGTAGGGGGTGTGTGTGTGTATGTGTGGTGTAGGGGCTGTGTGTGTGTATGTGTGGTGTAGGGGCTGTGTGTGTGTGGTGTAGGCAGTGTGTGTGTGGTGTAGGGGGTGTGTGTGTGTGGTGTGGGGGTTTGTGTGTGTGTGTGTGTGTGGTGTAGGGGGTTTGTGGGTGGGTGTGTGTGTGTCTTGTAGTGGGTGTGTGTGTGTGTGGTGTAGGGGGTGTGTGTCTGTGGTGTTGGGATGGTGTGTGTGTGTGGTGTAGGGGGTGTGTGTGTGTGTGGTGTAGGGGGTGTGTGTGTGGTGTAGGGGGGGTGTGTGTGTGTGGTGTCGGGGTGTGTGTGTGTGTGGGGTGTACGGGGTGTGTGTGTGTGTGGTGTAGGGAGTGTGTGTGTGTGGTGGGAGCGCTGTAGGGGTGTGTGTGTGTGGTGGGAGCGCTGTAGGCGTGTGTGTGTGTGTGTGGTGGGAGCGCTGTAGGCGTGTGTGTGTGTGTGTGGTGTGTGCGTGTGTGTGTGGTGTAGGGTGGTGTGTGTGTGGTGCAGGGGTGTGTATGTGGTGTAGGGGCTGTGCGTGTGGCATAGGGGGGTGTGTGTGTGGTGCAGGGGTGTGTGTGTTTGTGTGTGTGTGTGTGTGGTGTAGGGGTATGTGGGTGCGTGTGTGTGTGTGTGGTGTAGGAGGTGTGTGTGTGTGGTGTAGGGTTGTGTGTGTGTGTGGTGTAGGGGGTGTGTGTGTGTGTGGTGTAGGGAGTGTGTGTGTGTGGTAGTGGTAGGGGTGTGTGTGGTGTAGGGTGGTGTGTGTGTGGTGCAGGGGTGTGTATGTGGTGTAAGGGGTGTGCGTGTGGTGTAGGGGCTGTGTGTGTGTGGTGTAGGGGGTGTGTGTGTGTGGTGTGGGGATGGTGTGTGTGTGTGTGCGTGTGTGTGTTGTGTAGGGGTGTGTGTGTGGTGTGGGGTGTGTGTGTGTGGTGTAGGGGTGTGTGTGTGTGGTGTAGGGGTGTGTGTGTGTGTGTGGTGTAGGGGTGTGTGTGTGTGTGTGGTGTACGGGGTGTGTGTGTGTGTGGTGTAGGGAGTGTGTGTGTGTGGTGTAGGGGGTGTGTGTGTGTGTGATTTAGGGTGTGTGTGTGTGTGTGTGTGTGTGTGTGTGTGTGGTGTAGGGTGTGTGTGTGTGTGTGTGTGGTGTAGGGTGGTGTATGTGTGGTGCAGGGGTGTGTATGTGATGTAAGGGGTGTGCGTGTGGCATAGGGGTGCGTGTGTGGTGCAGGGGTGTGTGTGTGTGTGTGTGTGTGTATGTGTGGTGTAGTGGTATGTGGGTGCGTGTGTGTGTGTGTGATGTAGGAGGTGTGTGTGTGTGTTGTAGGGTGTTTGTGTGTGTGTTGTAGGGGGTGTGTGTGTGTGTTGTAGGGAGTGTGTGTGTGTGGTGTAGGGGGTGTGTGTGTGTGGTGTAGGGGGTGTGTGTGTGTGGTGTGGGGATGGTGTGTGTGTGTGTGGTGTGGGGTTTGTGTGTGTGGTGTAGGGGGTGTGTGTGTGGTGTATGGGGTGTGTGTGTGTGGTGTATGGGGTGTGTGTGTGTGTGGTGTAGGGGGTGTGTGTCTGTGGTGTGGCAATGGTGTGTGTGTGTGGGGTAGGTGTGTGTGTGTGTGTGTGTGCGTGTGTGTGTGGTGTACGGG
>NC_081379.1:46283403-46285903 GCF_030684315.1 Stegostoma tigrinum
GTGTGTGGTGTCGGGGTGTGTGTGTGTGTGGGGTGTACGGGGTGTGTGTGTGTATATGTGGTGTAGGGGCTGTGTGTGTGTATGTGTGGTGTAGGGGCTGTGTGTGTGTGGTGTAGGCAGTGTGTGTGTGGTGTAGGGGGTGTGTGTGTGTATGTGTGGTGTAGGGGCTGTGTGTGTGTATGTGTGGTGTAGGGGCTGTGTGTGTGTGGTGTAGGGGGTGTGTGTGTGTGGTGTGAGGGTTTGTGTGTGTGTGTGTGTGGTGTAGGGGGTTTGTGGGTGTGTGTGTGTGTGTGTTGTAGAGTGTGTGTGTGTCTTGTAGTGGGTGTGTGTGTGTGTGGTGTAGGGGGTGTGTGTCTGTGGTGTTGGGATGGTGTGTGTGTGTGGTGTAGGGGGTGTGTGTGTGTGTGGTGTAGGGGGTGTGTGTGTGGTGTAGGGGGGGTGTGTGTGTGTGGTGTCGGGGTGTGTGTGTGTGTGGGGTGTACGGGGTGTGTGTGTGTGTGGTGTAGGGAGTGTGTGTGTGTGGTGGGAGCGCTGTAGGGGTGTGTGTGTGTGTGTGTGTGTGTGGTGGGAGCGCTGTAGGGGTGTGTGTATGTGTGTGTGTGTGTGTGGTGGGAGCGCTGTAGGCGTGTGTGTGTGTGGTGTGTGCGTGTGTGTGTGGTGTAGGGTGGTGTGTGTGTGGTGCAGGGGTGTGTATGTGGTGTAGGGGCTGTGCGTGTGGCATAGGGGGGTGTGTGTGTGGTGCAGGGGTGTGTGTGTTTGTGTGTGTGTGTGTGTGTGTGTGTGGTGTAGGGAGTGTGTGTGTGTGGTAGTGGTAGGGGTGTGTGTGGTGTAGGGTGGTGTGTGTGTGGTGCAGGGGTGTGTATGTGGTGTAAGGGGTGTGCGTGTGGTGTAGGGGCTGTGTGTGTGTGGTGTAGGGGGTGTGTGTGTGTGTGGTGTGGGGATGGTGTGTGTGTGTGTGCGTGTTTGTGTTGTGTAGGGGTGTGTGTGTGGTGTGGGGTGTGTGTGTGTGGTGTAGGGGTGTGCGTGTGTGGTGTAGGGGTGTGTGTGTGTGTGTGGTGTAGGGGTGTGTGTGTGTGTGTGGTGTACGGGGTGTGTGTGTGTGTGGTGTAGGGAGTGTGTGTGTGTGTGGTGTAGGGGGTGTGTGTGTGGTGTGTGTGTGTGTGTGTGTGATTTAGGGTGTGTGTGTGTGTGTGTGTGTGTGTGTGGTGTAGGGTGTGTGTGTGTGTGTGGTGTAGGGTGGTGTGTGTGTGGTGCAGGGGTGTGTATGTGGTGTAAGGGGTGTGCGTGTGGCATAGGGGTGCGTGTGTGGTGCAGGGGTGTGTGTGTGTGTGTGTGTGTGTGTGTGTGTGTGTGTGTGTGTGTGTGTATGTGTGGTGTAGGGGTATGTGGGTGCGTGTGTGTGTGTGATGTAGGAGGTGTGTGTGTGTGTTGTAGGGTGTTTGTGTGTGTGTTGTAGGGGGTGTGTGTGTGTGTTGTAGGGAGTGTGTGTGTGTGGTGTAGGGGGTGTGTGTGTGTGGTGTAGGGGGTGTGTGTGTGTGGTGTAGGGGGTGTGTGTGTGTGGTGTGGGGATGGTGTGTGTGTGTGTGGTGTGGGGTTTGTGTGTGTGGTGTAGGGGGTTTGTGTGTGTGGTGTAGGGGGTGTGTGTGTGGTGTATGGGGTGTGTGTGTGTGGTGTATGGGGTGTGTGTGTGTGTGGTGTAGGGGGTGTGTGTCTGTGGTGTGGCAATGGTGTGTGTGTGTGTGGGGTAGGTGTGTGTGTGTGTGCGTGTGTGTGTGGTGTACGGGGTGTGTGTGTGTGTGGTGTAGGGAGTGTGTCTGTGTGTGGTGTAGGGGGTGTGGTGTGGGTGTGTGTGTGTGTGTGTGTGTGTGGTGGGAGCGCTGTAGGGGTGTGTGTGTGTGTGTGTGGTGGGAGCGCTGTAGGCGTGTGTGTGTGTGATGTAGGGTGTGTGTGTGTGGTGTAGGGGGTGTGTGTGTGTATGTGTGGTGTAGGGGCTGTGTGTGTGTATGTGTGGTGTAGGGGCTGTGTGTGTGTGGTGTAGGCAGTGTGTGTGTGGTGTAGGGGGTGTGTGTGTGTGGTGTGGGGGTTTGTGTGTGTGTGTGTGTGGTGTAGGGGGTTTGTGGGTGTGTGTGTGTGTGTTGTAGGGTGTGTGTGTGTCTTGTAGTGGGTGTGTGTGTGTGTGGTGTAGGGGGTGTGTGTCTGTGGTGTTGGGATGGTGTGTGTGTGTGGTGTAGGGGGTGTGTGTGTGTGTGGTGTAGGGGGTGTGTGTGTGGTGTAGGGGGGGTGTGTGTGTGTGGTGTCGGGGTGTGTGTGTGTGTGGGGTGTACGGGGTGTGTGTGTGTGTGGTGTAGGGAGTGTGTGTGTGTGGTGGGAGCGCTGTAGGGGTGTGTGTGTGTGGTGGGAGCGCTGTAGGCGTGTGTGTGTGTGTGTGGTGGGAGCGCTGTAGGCGTGTGTGTGTGTGGTGTGTGCGTGTGTGTGTGGTGTAGGGTGGTGTGTGTGTGGT
>NC_081379.1:47580903-47603403 GCF_030684315.1 Stegostoma tigrinum
CGTGTGTTGGGGAATGTGTGTGTGTTGGGGAGTGTGTGTGTTGGGGAGCGTGTTCGTGTGTTGGGGAGTGTGTGTGTTGGGGAGTGTGTTTGTGTGCTGGGGTGTGTGTGTGCGTTGGGGAGTGTGTGTGTTGGGGGGTGTGTTTGTGTGTTGGGTAGTGTGTGTGTTGGGGACTGTGTTTGTGTGTTGGGGAGTGTGTGTGTGTTGGGGAGTGTGTTCGTGTGTTGGGGAGTGTGTGTGTGTTGGGGAGTGTGTGTGTTGGTGAGTGTGTGTGTGTTGGGGAGTGTGTGTCTTGTGGAGTGTGTGTGTGTGTGTGTGTGTGTGTGTGTGTGTGTGTGTGTGTGTGTGTTGGGGGCCTGTGTGTGTTGGGGAGTGTGTGTGTGTTGGGGTGTTGTTGTGTGTGTGTTGCGTGGTGTGGGTGTGTGTGTTGGGGAGTGTGTGTGTTGGGGTGTGTGTGTGCTGGGGTGTGTGTGTGTTGGGGAGTGTGTGTGTTGGTGTGTGTGTGTGTTTGTGTGTGTTGTGGGGCGTGTGTGTGTGGGTGTGTGTGTTGGAGGGTGTGCGTGTGTGTGTTGGTGTGTGTGTTGGAGGATGTGCATGTGTGTGTTGGTGTGTGTGTGTTGGAGTGTGTGTGTGTTGGGGGGCTGTGTATGTTGGGGTGTGTGTGTGTTGGGGGCCTGTGTGTGTTGGAGGGGTGTGTGTGTTGGGGGGTGTGTGTGTGTTGGGGAGTGTATGTGTGTGATGGGGTGTGTGTGTGTTGGTGGTGTATGTGTTGGGGAGTGTGTGTGTGTGTGTGTGTGTGTTGGGGGCCTGTGTGTGTTGTGGGTGTGTGTGTGTTGGGGTGTTGTTGTGTGTGCATTGGGTGGTGTGTGTTTGTGTGTTGGGGAGTGTGTGTGTTGGGGACTGTGTCTGTGTGCTGGGGTGTGTGTGTGCGTTGGGGAGTGTGTGTGTTGGGGGGTGTGTTTGTGTGTTGGGGAGTGTGTGTGTTGGGGACTGTGTTTGTGTGTTGGGGAGTGTGTGTGTGTTGGTGGTGTATGTGTTGGGAGTGTGTGTGTGTGTGTGTGTGTGTGTGTGTGTGTGTGTGTGTGTGTGTGTGTGTGTGTGTGTGTGTGTGTGTGTGTGTGTGTGTGTTGGGGGCCTGTGTGTGTTGGGGGTGTGTGTGTGTTGGGGTGTTGTTGTGTGTGTGTTGGGTGGTGTGGGTGTGTGTGTTGGGGAGTGTGTGCGTTGGGGTGTGTGTGTGTGTTGGGGTGTGTGTGGGCTGGGGTGTGTGTGTGTGTGTTGGGGAGTGTGTGTGTTGGGGTGTGTGTGTGTTGGGGAGTGTGTGTGTTGGGGTGTGTGTGTGTGTGTTGTGGAGTGTGTGTGTGTTGGGGAGTATGTGTATGTGTGTTGGGGAGTGTGTGTGTGTGTGTTGGGGAGAGTGTTTTTGTTGGGGGCCTGTGTGTGTTGGGGGGGTGTGTGTGTTGGGGGGTGTGTGTGTTGGGGAGTGTGTATGCATGTTGGGGGTGTGTGTGTTGGGGTGTGTGTGTGTGTGTGTGTGTGTGTGTTGGGGGTGTATGTGTGTAGGGGTGTGTGTGTGTGTGTTGGGGAGTGTGTGTGTTGGGGAGTGTGTGTGTTGGGGTGTGTGTGTGTGTGTGTGTGTTGGGGAGTGTGTGTGTTGGGGTGTGTGTGTGTGCTGGGGCGTGTGTGTATTAGGGAGTGTGTGTGTTGGGGAGTGTGTGTGTGTGTGAGTTGGGGGGTGTGTGTGTTGGGGAGTGTGTGTGTTGGGGTGTGTGTGTGTTGGAGTGTGTGTGTGTTGGGGGCCTGTGTGTGTTGGTGTGTGTGTGTGTTGGGGAGTGTGTGTGTGTGTGTGTGTGTGTGTGTGTGTGTATGTGTGTGTGTGTGTGTGTGTGTTGGGGTGTGTCTGGGCTGGGGTGTGTGTGTGTGTTGGGGAGTGTGTGTGTTGGGGTGTGTGTGTGTTGGGGAGTGTGTGTGTTGGGGTGTGTGTGTGTGTTGTGGAGTGTGTGTGTGTTGGGGAGTATGTGTATGTGTGTTGGGGAGTGTGTGTGTGTGTGTTGGGGAGAGTGTTTTTGTTGGGGGCCTGTGTGTGTTGGGGGGGTGTGTGTGTTGGGGGGTGTGTGTGTTGGGGAGTGTGTATACATGTTGGGGGTGTGTGTGTTGGGGTGTGTGAGTGTGTGTGTGTGTGTGTGTGTGTGTGTGTGTGTGTGTGTGTGTGTGTGTATGTGTGTGTGTGTTGGGGGTGTGTGTGTGTTGGGGAGTGTGTGTGTGTGTTGGGGTGTGTGTGTGTTGGGGTGTGTGTGTGTGTGTGTGTGTGTGTGTGTGTGTGTGTGTGTGTGTGTGTTGGGGGCCTGTGTGTGTTGGGGTGTTGTTGTGTGTGTGTGTGTGTGTGTGTGTGTGTGTGTGTGTCTGTGTGTGTGTGTGTGTCTGTGTTGGGGAGTGTATGTGTGTGCTGGGGCGTGTGTGTGTTAGGGAGTGTGTGTGTTGGGGAGTGTGTGTGCGTGTGTTTTGGAGTGTGTGTGTGTTGGGGGCCTGCGTGTTTTGGGGTGTGTGTGTGTTGGGGGCCTGTGTGTGTTGGAGGGGTGTGTGTGTTGGGGAGTGTGTGTGTGTGTGTTGGGGTGTGTGTGTGTTGGGGGTGTTTGTGTTGGGGTGTGTGTGTGTGTGTGTGTGTGTGTGTGTGTGTGTGTGTGTGTGTGTTGGGGGCCTGTGTTTGTTGGGGGTGTGTGTGTGTTGGGGAGTGTGTGTGTTGGGGTGTGTGTGTGTGTGTGTGTGTGTGTGTGTGTGTGTGTGTGTGTGTGTGTGTGTGCGTTTGTGTGTGTGTGTGTTGGGTGGTGTGGGTGTGTGTGTTGGGGAGTGTGTGTGTTGGGGTGTGTGTGTGTGTTGGGGGGTGTGGGTGTGTGTGTTGGGGAGTGTGTGTGTTGGGGTGTGTTGTGTGAATGTGTGTGTGTGTTGGGGAGTGTGTGTGTTTGGGAGTGTGTGTGTGTTGGGGAGTGTGTGTGTGTTGGGGAGTGTGTGTGTTGGGGTGTGTGTGTGTTGGGAAATGTGTGTGTGTTGTGGGGCGTGTGTGTGTTTGGGTGCGTGTGTGTTGGGGAGTGTGTGTGTTGGGGTGTGTTTGACTGTTGGGGAATGTGTGTGTGTTGGGGAGTGTGTGTGTTTGGGAGTGTGTGTGTGTTGGGGAGTGTGTGTGTGTTGGGGAGTGTGTGTGTTGGGGTGTGTGTGTGTTGGGAAATGTGTGTGTGTTGTGGGGCGTGTGTGTGTTTGGGTGTGTGTGTGTTGGGGAGTGTGTGTGTTGGGGTGTGTTTGTGTGTTGGGGAATGTGTGTGTGTTGGGGAGTGTGTGTGTTGGGGAGCGTGTTCGTGTGTTGGGGAGGGTGTGTGTTGGGGAGTGTGTTTGTGTGCTGGGGTGTGTGTGTGCGTTGGGGAGTGTGTGTGTTGGGGGTGTGTTTGTGTGGTGGGGAGTGTGTGTGTTGGGGACTGTGTTTGTGTGTTGGGGAGTGTATGTGTGTTGGGGAGTGTGTTTGTGTGTTGGGGAGTGTGTGTGTGTTGGGGAGTGTGTGTGTTGGTGAGTGTGTGTGTGTTGGGGACTGTGTGTGTTGGGGTGTGTGTGTGTTGGGGAGTGTGTGTTGGGGTGTGTGTGTGTGTCTGTGTGTGTGTGTGTGTGTGTGTTGGGGAGTGTGTGTGTGTGTGTGTGTGTGTGTGTGTGTTGGGGTGTTGTTGAGTGTGTGTTGCGTGGTGTGGGTGTGTGTGTTGGGGAGTGTGTGTGTGTGTGTGTGTGTGTGTGTCTGTATGTGTGTGTGTCTGTGTTGGGGAGTGTATGTGTGTGCTGGGGCGTGTGTGTGTTAGGGAGTGTGTGTGTTGGGGAGTGTGTGTGCGTGTGTTTTGGAGTGTGTGTGTGTTGGGGGCCTGTGTGTTTTGGGGTGTGTGTGTGTTGGGGGCCTGTGTGTGTTGGAGGGGTGTGTGTGTTGGGGAGTGTGTGTGTGTGTGTTGGGGTGTGTGTGTGTTGGGGGTGTTTGTGTTGGGGTGTGTGTGTGTGTGTGTGTGTGTGTGTGTGTGTGTGTTTGTGTGTGTGTGTTGGGGGCCTGTGTTTGTTGGGGGTGTGTGTGTGTTGGGGAGTGTGTGTGTTGGGGTGTGTGTGTGTGTGTGTGTGTGTGTGTGTGTTTGTGTGTGTGTGTGTTGGGTGGTGTGGGTGTGTGTGTTGGGGAGTGTGTGTGTTGGGGTGTGTGTGTGTGTGTGTTGGGGGTTTGGGTGTGTGTGTTGGGGAGTGTGTGTGTTGGGGTGTGTTGTGTGAATGTGTGTGTGTGTTGGGGAGTGTGTGTGTTTGGGAGTGTGTGTGTGTTGGGGAGTGTGTGTGTGTTGGGGAGTGTGTGTGTTGGGGTGTGTGTGTGTTGGGAAATGTGTGTGTGTTGTGGGGCGTGTGTGTGTTTGGGTGTGTGTGTGTTGGGGAGTGTGTGTGTTGGGGTGTGTTTGTGTGTTGGGGAATGTGTGTGTGTTGGGGAGTGTGTGTGTTGGGGAGCGTGTTCGTGTGTTGGGGAGTGTGTGTGTTGGGGAGTGTGTTTGTGTGCTGGGGTGTGTGTGTGCGTTGGGGAGTGTGTGTGTTGGGGGTGTGTTTGTGTGTTGGGGAGTGTGTGTGTTGGGGACTGTGTTTGTGTGTTGGGGAGTGTATGTGTGTTGGGGAGAGTGTTTGTGTGTTGGGGAGTGTGTGTGTGTTGGGGAGTGTGTGTGTTGGTGAGTGTGTGTGTGTTGGGGACTGTGTGTGTTGGGGTGTGTGTGTGTTGGGGAATGTGTGTGTGTTGTGGGGCGTGTGTGTGTTTGGGTGTGTGTGTGTTGGGGAGTGTGTGTGTTGGGGTGTGTTCGTGTGTTGGGGAATGTGTGTGTGTTGGGGAGTGTGTGTGTTGGGGAGCGTGTTCGTGTGTTGGGGAGTGTGTGTGTTGGGGAGTGTGTTTGTGTGCTGGGGTGTGTGTGTGCGTTGGGGAGTGTGTGTGTTGGGGTGTGTGTGTGTTGGGGAGTGTGTGTGTTGGGGTGTGTGTGTGTGTTGTGGAGTGTGTGTGTGTTGGGGAGTATGTGTATGTGTGTTGGGGAGTGTGTGTGTGTGTGTTGGGGAGAGTGTTTTTGTTGGGGGCCTGTGTGTGTTGGGGGGGTGTGTGTGTTGGGGGGTGTGTGTGTTGGGGAGTGTGTATACATGTTGGGGGTGTGTGTGTTGGGGTGTGTGAGTGTGTGTGTGTGTGTGTGTGTATGTGTGTGTGTGTGTGTGTGTGTATGTGTGTGTGTGTTGGGGGTGTGTGTGTGTTGGGGAGTGTGTGTGTGTGTTGGGGTGTGTGTGTGTTGGGGTGTGTGTGTGTGTGTGTGTGTGTGTGTGTGTGTGTGTGTGTGTGTGTGTGTTGGGGGCCTGTGTGTGTTGGGGTGTTGTTGTGTGTGTGTGTGTGTGTGTGTGTGTGTGTGTGTGTCTGTGTGTGTGTGTGTGTCTGTGTTGGGGAGTGTATGTGTGTGCTGGGGCGTGTGTGTGTTAGGGAGTGTGTGTGTTGGGGAGTGTGTGTGCGTGTGTTTTGGAGTGTGTGTGTGTTGGGGGCCTGCGTGTTTTGGGGTGTGTGTGTGTTGGGGGCCTGTGTGTGTTGGAGGGGTGTGTGTGTTGGGGAGTGTGTGTGTGTGTGTTGGGGTGTGTGTGTGTTGGGGGTGTTTGTGTTGGGGGGTGTGTGTGTGTGTGTGTGTGTGTGTGTGTGTGTTGGGGGCCTGTGTTTGTTGGGGGTGTGTGTGTGTTGGGGAGTGTGTGTGTTGGGGTGTGTGTGTGTGTGTGTGTGTGTGTGTGTGTGTGTGTGTGTGTGTGTGTGTGTTTGTGTGTGTGTGTGTTGGGTGGTGTGGGTGTGTGTGTTGGGGAGTGTGTGTGTTGGGGTGTGTGTGTGTGTTGGGGGGTGTGGGTGTGTGTGTTGGGGAGTGTGTGTGTTGGGGTGTGTTGTGTGAATGTGTGTGTGTGTTGGGGAGTGTGTGTGTTTGGGAGTGTGTGTGTGTTGGGGAGTGTGTGTGTGTTGGGGAGTGTGTGTGTTGGGGTGTGTGTGTGTTGGGAAATGTGTGTGTGTTGTGGGGCGTGTGTGTGTTTGGGTGCGTGTGTGTTGGGGAGTGTGTGTGTTGGGGTGTGTTTGTGTGTTGGGGAATGTGTGTGTGTTGGGGAGTGTGTGTGTTTGGGAGTGTGTGTGTGTTGGGGAGTGTGTGTGTGTTGGGGGGTGTGTGTGTTGGGGTGTGTGTGTGTTGGGAAATGTGTGTTTGTTGTGGGGCGTGTGTGTGTTTGGGTGTGTGTGTGTTGGGGAGTGTGTGTGTTGGGGTGTGTTTGTGTGTTGGGGAATGTGTGTGTGTTGGGGAGTGTGTGTGTTGGGGAGCGTGTTCGTGTGTTGGGGAGGGTGTGTGTTGGGGAGTGTGTTTGTGTGCTGGGGTGTGTGTGTGCGTTGGGGAGTGTGTGTGTTGGGGGTGTGTTTGTGTGTTGGGGAGTGTGTGTGTTGGGGTGTGTGTGTGTGTGTGTTGGGGGGTGTGGGTGTGTGTGTTGGGGAGTGTGTGTGTTGGGGTGTGTTGTGTGAATGTGTGTGTGTGTTGGGGAGTGTGTGTGTTTGGGAGTGTGTGTGTGTTGGGGAGTGTGTGTGTGTTGGGGAGTGTGTGTGTTGGGGTGTGTGTGTGTTGGGAAATGTGTGTGTGTTGTGGGGCGTGTGTGTGTTTGGGTGCGTGTGTGTTGGGGAGTGTGTGTGTTGGGGTGTGTTTGTCTGTTGGGGAATGTGTGTGTGTTGGGGAGTGTGTGTGTTTGGGAGTGTGTGTGTGTTGGGGAGTGTGTGTGTGTTGGGGAGTGTGTGTGTTGGGGTGTGTGTGTGTTGGGAAATGTGTGTGTGTTGTGGGGCGTGTGTGTGTTTGGGTGTGTGTGTGTTGGGGAGTGTGTGTGTTGGGGTGTGTTTGTGTGTTGGGGAATGTGTGTGTGTTGGGGAGTGTGTGTGTTGGGGAGCGTGTTCGTGTGTTGGGGAGGGTGTGTGTTGGGGAGTGTGTTTGTGTGCTGGGGTGTGTGTGTGCGTTGGGGAGTGTGTGTGTTGGGGGTGTGTTTGTGTGTTGGGGAGTGTGTGTGTTGGGGACTGTGTTTGTGTGTTGGGGAGTGTATGTGTGTTGGGGAGTGTGTTTGTGTGTTGGGGAGTGTGTGTGTGTTGGGGAGTGTGTGTGTTGGTGAGTGTGTGTGTGTTGGGGACTGTGTGTGTTGGGGTGTGTGTGTGTTGGGGAGTGTGTGTTGGGGTGTGTGTGTGTGTCTGTGTGTGTGTGTGTGTGTGTGTGTTGGGGAGTGTGTGTGTGTGTGTGTGTGTGTGTGTTGGGGTGTTGTTGAGTGTGTGTTGCGTCGTGTGGGTGTGTGTGTTGGGGAGTGTGTGTGTGTGTGTGTGTGTGTGTGTGTGTGTGTGTGTCTGTATGTGTGTGTGTCTGTGTTGGGGAGTGTATGTGTGTGCTGGGGCGTGTGTGTGTTAGGGAGTGTGTGTGTTGGGGAGTGTGTGTGCGTGTGTTTTGGAGTGTGTGTGTGTTGGGGGCCTGCGTGTTTTGGGGTGTGTGTGTGTTGGGGGCCTGTGTGTGTTGGAGGGGTGTGTGTGTTGGGGAGTGTGTGTGTGTGTGTTGGGGTGTGTGTGTGTTGGGGGTGTTTGTGTTGGGGTGTGTGTGTGTGTGTGTGTGTGTGTGTGTGTGTTTGTGTGTGTGTGTTGGGGGCCTGTGTTTGTTGGGGGTGTGTGTGTGTTGGGGAGTGTGTGTGTTGGGGTGTGTGTGTGTGTGTGTGTGTGTGTGTTTGTGTGTGTGTGTGTTGGGTGGTGTGGGTGTGTGTGTTGGGGAGTGTGTGTGTTGGGGTGTGTGTGTGTGTGTGTTGGGGGTTTGGGTGTGTGTGTTGGGGAGTGTGTGTGTTGGGGTGTGTTGTGTGAATGTGTGTGTGTGTTGGGGAGTGTGTGTGTTTGGGAGTGTGTGTGTGTTGGGGAGTGTGTGTGTGTTGGGGAGTGTGTGTGTTGGGGTGTGTGTGTGTTGGGAAATGTGTGTGTGTTGTGGGGCGTGTGTGTGTTTGGGTGTGTGTGTGTTGGGGAGTGTGTGTGTTGGGGTGTGTTTGTGTGTTGGGGAATGTGTGTGTGTTGGGGAGTGTGTGTGTTGGGGAGCGTGTTCGTGTGTTGGGGAGTGTGTGTGTTGGGGAGTGTGTTTGTGTGCTGGGGTGTGTGTGTGCGTTGGGGAGTGTGTGTGTTGGGGGTGTGTTTGTGTGTTGGGGAGTGTGTGTGTTGGGGACTGTGTTTGTGTGTTGGGGAGTGTATGTGTGTTGGGGAGAGTGTTTGTGTGTTGGGGAGTGTGTGTGTGTTGGGGAGTGTGTGTGTTGGTGAGTGTGTGTGTGTTGGGGACTGTGTGTGTTGGGGTGTGTGTGTGTTGGGGAATGTGTGTGTGTTGTGGGGCGTGTGTGTGTTTGGGTGTGTGTGTGTTGGGGAGTGTGTGTGTTGGGGTGTGTTCGTGTGTTGGGGAATGTGTGTGTGTTGGGGAGTGTGTGTGTTGGGGAGCGTGTTCGTGTGTTGGGGAGTGTGTGTGTTGGGGAGTGTGTTTGTGTGCTGGGGTGTGTGTGTGCGTTGGGGAGTGTGTGTGTTGGGGTGTGTGTGTGTTGGGGAGTGTGTGTGTTGGGGTGTGTGTGTGTGTTGTGGAGTGTGTGTGTGTTGGGGAGTATGTGTATGTGTGTTGGGGAGTGTGTGTGTGTGTGTTGGGGAGAGTGTTTTTGTTGGGGGCCTGTGTGTGTTGGGGGGGTGTGTGTGTTGGGGGGTGTGTGTGTTGGGGAGTGTGTATACATGTTGGGGGTGTGTGTGTTGGGGTGTGTGAGTGTGTGTGTGTGTGTGTGTGTATGTGTGTGTGTGTGTGTGTGTGTATGTGTGTGTGTGTTGGGGGTGTGTGTGTGTTGGGGAGTGTGTGTGTGTGTTGGGGTGTGTGTGTGTTGGGGTGTGTGTGTGTGTGTGTGTGTGTGTGTGTGTGTGTGTGTGTGTGTGTGTGTGTGTGTTGGGGGCCTGTGTGTGTTGGGGTGTTGTTGTGTGTGTGTGTGTGTGTGTGTGTGTGTGTGTGTGTCTGTGTGTGTGTGTGTGTCTGTGTTGGGGAGTGTATGTGTGTGCTGGGGCGTGTGTGTGTTAGGGAGTGTGTGTGTTGGGGAGTGTGTGTGCGTGTGTTTTGGAGTGTGTGTGTGTTGGGGGCCTGCGTGTTTTGGGGTGTGTGTGTGTTGGGGGCCTGTGTGTGTTGGAGGGGTGTGTGTGTTGGGGAGTGTGTGTGTGTGTGTTGGGGTGTGTGTGTGTTGGGGGTGTTTGTGTTGGGGGGTGTGTGTGTGTGTGTGTGTGTGTGTGTGTGTGTTGGGGGCCTGTGTTTGTTGGGGGTGTGTGTGTGTTGGGGAGTGTGTGTGTTGGGGTGTGTGTGTGTGTGTGTGTGTGTGTGTGTGTGTGTGTGTGTGTGTGTGTGTGTGTTTGTGTGTGTGTGTGTTGGGTGGTGTGGGTGTGTGTGTTGGGGAGTGTGTGTGTTGGGGTGTGTGTGTGTGTTGGGGGGTGTGGGTGTGTGTGTTGGGGAGTGTGTGTGTTGGGGTGTGTTGTGTGAATGTGTGTGTGTGTTGGGGAGTGTGTGTGTTTGGGAGTGTGTGTGTGTTGGGGAGTGTGTGTGTGTTGGGGAGTGTGTGTGTTGGGGTGTGTGTGTGTTGGGAAATGTGTGTGTGTTGTGGGGCGTGTGTGTGTTTGGGTGCGTGTGTGTTGGGGAGTGTGTGTGTTGGGGTGTGTTTGTGTGTTGGGGAATGTGTGTGTGTTGGGGAGTGTGTGTGTTTGGGAGTGTGTGTGTGTTGGGGAGTGTGTGTGTGTTGGGGGGTGTGTGTGTTGGGGTGTGTGTGTGTTGGGAAATGTGTGTTTGTTGTGGGGCGTGTGTGTGTTTGGGTGTGTGTGTGTTGGGGAGTGTGTGTGTTGGGGTGTGTTTGTGTGTTGGGGAATGTGTGTGTGTTGGGGAGTGTGTGTGTTGGGGAGCGTGTTCGTGTGTTGGGGAGGGTGTGTGTTGGGGAGTGTGTTTGTGTGCTGGGGTGTGTGTGTGCGTTGGGGAGTGTGTGTGTTGGGGGTGTGTTTGTGTGTTGGGGAGTGTGTGTGTTGGGGTGTGTGTGTGTGTGTGTTGGGGGGTGTGGGTGTGTGTGTTGGGGAGTGTGTGTGTTGGGGTGTGTTGTGTGAATGTGTGTGTGTGTTGGGGAGTGTGTGTGTTTGGGAGTGTGTGTGTGTTGGGGAGTGTGTGTGTGTTGGGGAGTGTGTGTGTTGGGGTGTGTGTGTGTTGGGAAATGTGTGTGTGTTGTGGGGCGTGTGTGTGTTTGGGTGCGTGTGTGTTGGGGAGTGTGTGTGTTGGGGTGTGTTTGTCTGTTGGGGAATGTGTGTGTGTTGGGGAGTGTGTGTGTTTGGGAGTGTGTGTGTGTTGGGGAGTGTGTGTGTGTTGGGGAGTGTGTGTGTTGGGGTGTGTGTGTGTTGGGAAATGTGTGTGTGTTGTGGGGCGTGTGTGTGTTTGGGTGTGTGTGTGTTGGGGAGTGTGTGTGTTGGGGTGTGTTTGTGTGTTGGGGAATGTGTGTGTGTTGGGGAGTGTGTGTGTTGGGGTGCGTGTTCGTGTGTTGGGGAGGGTGTGTGTTGGGGAGTGTGTTTGTGTGCTGGGGTGTGTGTGTGCGTTGGGGAGTGTGTGTGTTGGGGGTGTGTTTGTGTGTTGGGGAGTGTGTGTGTTGGGGACTGTGTTTGTGTGTTGGGGAGTGTATGTGTGTTGGGGAGTGTGTTTGTGTGTTGGGGAGTGTGTGTGTGTTGGGGAGTGTGTGTGTTGGTGAGTGTGTGTGTGTTGGGGACTGTGTGTGTTGGGGTGTGTGTGTGTTGGGGAGTGTGTGTTGGGGTGTGTGTGTGTGTCTGTGTGTGTGTGTGTGTGTGTGTGTTGGGGAGTGTGTGTGTGTGTGTGTGTGTGTGTGTTGGGGTGTTGTTGAGTGTGTGTTGCGTCGTGTGGGTGTGTGTGTTGGGGAGTGTGTGTGTGTGTGTGTGTGTGTGTGTGTGTGTGTGTCTGTATGTGTGTGTGTCTGTGTTGGGGAGTGTATGTGTGTGCTGGGGCGTGTGTGTGTTAGGGAGTGTGTGTGTTGGGGAGTGTGTGTGCGTGTGTTTTGGAGTGTGTGTGTGTTGGGGGCCTGCGTGTTTTGGGGTGTGTGTGTGTTGGGGGCCTGTGTGTGTTGGAGGGGTGTGTGTGTTGGGGAGTGTGTGTGTGTGTGTTGGGGTGTGTGTGTGTTGGGGGTGTTTGTGTTGGGGTGTGTGTGTGTGTGTGTGTGTGTGTGTGTGTGTTTGTGTGTGTGTGTTGGGGGCCTGTGTTTGTTGGGGGTGTGTGTGTGTTGGGGAGTGTGTGTGTTGGGGTGTGTGTGTGTGTGTGTGTGTGTGTGTTTGTGTGTGTGTGTGTTGGGTGGTGTGGGTGTGTGTGTTGGGGAGTGTGTGTGTTGGGGTGTGTGTGTGTGTGTGTTGGGGGTTTGGGTGTGTGTGTTGGGGAGTGTGTGTGTTGGGGTGTGTTGTGTGAATGTGTGTGTGTGTTGGGGAGTGTGTGTGTTTGGGAGTGTGTGTGTGTTGGGGAGTGTGTGTGTGTTGGGGAGTGTGTGTGTTGGGGTGTGTGTGTGTTGGGAAATGTGTGTGTGTTGTGGGGCGTGTGTGTGTTTGGGTGTGTGTGTGTTGGGGAGTGTGTGTGTTGGGGTGTGTTTGTGTGTTGGGGAATGTGTGTGTGTTGGGGAGTGTGTGTGTTGGGGAGCGTGTTCGTGTGTTGGGGAGTGTGTGTGTTGGGGAGTGTGTTTGTGTGCTGGGGTGTGTGTGTGCGTTGGGGAGTGTGTGTGTTGGGGGTGTGTTTGTGTGTTGGGGAGTGTGTGTGTTGGGGACTGTGTTTGTGTGTTGGGGAGTGTATGTGTGTTGGGGAGAGTGTTTGTGTGTTGGGGAGTGTGTGTGTGTTGGGGAGTGTGTGTGTTGGTGAGTGTGTGTGTGTTGGGGACTGTGTGTGTTGGGGTGTGTGTGTGTTGGGGAATGTGTGTGTGTTGTGGGGCGTGTGTGTGTTTGGGTGTGTGTGTGTTGGGGAGTGTGTGTGTTGGGGTGTGTTCGTGTGTTGGGGAATGTGTGTGTGTTGGGGAGTGTGTGTGTTGGGGAGCGTGTTCGTGTGTTGGGGAGTGTGTGTGTTGGGGAGTGTGTTTGTGTGCTGGGGTGTGTGTGTGCGTTGGGGAGTGTGTGTGTTGGGGGGTGTGTTTGTGTGTTGGGTAGTGTGTGTGTTGGGGACTGTGTTTGTGTGTTGGGGAGTGTGTGTGTGTTGGGGAGTGTGTTCGTGTGTTGGGGAGTGTGTGTGTGTTGGGGAGTGTGTGTGTTGGTGAGTGTGTGTGTGTTGGGGAGTGTGTGTCTTGTGGAGTGTGTGTGTTGGGGTGTGTGTGTGTGTGTGTGTGTGTGTGTGTGTGTGTGTGTGTGTGTGTGTGTGTGTGTGTGTGTGTTGGGGGCCTGTGTGTGTTGGGGAGTGTGTGTGTGTTGGGGTGTTGTTGTGTGTGTGTTGCGTGGTGTGGGTGTGTGTGTTGGGGAGTGTGTGTGTTGGGGTGTGTGTGTGCTGGGGTGTGTGTGTGTTCGGGAGTGTGTGTGTTGGTGTGTGTGTGTGTGTGTGTTGTGGAGTGTGTGTGTGTGTTGGGGAGAGTGTGTGTGTGTGTTGGGGAGTGTGGGTGTTGGGGGTGTATGTGTTGGGGTGTGTGTGTGTGTGTGTGTGTGTGTGTGTTGGGGGCCGGTGTGTGTTGGGTGTGTGTGTGTCTTGGGGAGTGTGTGTGTTGGGGAGAGTGTGTGTTGGGGGGTGTGTGTGTTGGGGGATGTGTGTGTGTTGGGGTTTGTGTGTGTGTTGGGGAGTGTGTGTGTGTGTGTTGGGGAGTGTGTGTTGGGGGGTGTGTGTGTGTTGAGATGTGTGTGTGTGTGTTGGGGGGAGTGTCTGTGTGTGTTGGGGTGTGTGTGTGTGTTGTGGGATGTGTGTGCACGTGTGTGTGTGTGTGTGTCTATGTGTGTGAGTATTGGTGTGTGTCTGTCTGTGTGTGTGTGAGTACGTGAGTGAGTGTGTGTATGTGTGTGTACGAGTGTGTGTTTGTGTTTGTGAGTGTGTTTGTGAGTGTGTGTGTGAGTGTGACAGTGTGAATGTAAGTGTGTGAGTGCGAGTGTGTGTGTGACTGTGAGTGATTGTGTGAGTGTGTGTGTGTGTTTGTGTGTGTTGTGGGGCGTGTGTGTGTGGGTGTGTGTGTTGGAGGGTGTGCGTGTGTGTGTTGGTGTGTGTGTTGGAGGATGTGCATGTGTGTGTTGGTGTGTGTGTGTTGGAGTGTGTGTGTGTTGGGGGGCTGTGTATGTTGGGGTGTGTGTGTGTTGGGGGCCTGTGTGTGTTGGAGGGGTGTGTGTGTTGGGGGGTGTGTGTGTGTTGGGGAGTGTATGTGTGTGATGGGGTGTGTGTGTGTTGGTGGTGTATGTGTTGGGGAGTGTGTGTGTGTGTGTTGGGGGCCTGTGTGTGTTGGGGGTGTGAGTGTGTTGGGGTGTTGTTGTGTGTGCATTGGGTGGTGCGTGTTTGTGTGTTGGGGAGTGTGTGTGTTGGGGACTGTGTCTGTGTGCTGGGGTGTGTGTGTGCGTTGGGGAGTGTGTGTGTTGGGGGGTGTGTTTGTTTGTTGGGGAGTGTGTGTGTTGGGGTCTGTGTTTGTGTGTTGGGGAGTGTGTGTGTGTTGGTGGTGTATGTGTTGGGGAGTGTGTGTGTGTGCGTGTGTGTGTGTGTGTGTGTGTTGGGGGCCTGTGTGTGTTTGGGGTGTGTGTGTGTTGGGGTGTTGTTGTGTGTGTGTTGGGTGGTGTGGGTGTGTGTGTTAGGGAGTGTGTGCGTTGGGGTGTGTGTGTGTGTTGGGGTGTGTGTGGGCTGGGGTGTGTGTGTGTGTTGGGGAGTGTGTGTGTTGGGGTGTGTGTGTGTTGGGGAGTGTGTGTGTTGGGGTGTGTGTGTGTGTGTGTGTGTTGGGGAGTGTGTGTGTGTGTGTTGGGGAGAGTGTGTGTTGGGGGCCTGTGTGTGTTGGGGGGGTGTGTGTGTTGGGGGGGGTGTGTGTGTTGGGGAGTGTGTATGCATGTTGGGGGTGTATGTGTTGGGGTGTGTGTGTGTGTGTTGGGGAGTGTGTGTGTTGGGGAGTGAGTGTGTGTGTGTTGGGGAGTGTGTGTGTTGGAGTGTGTGTGTGTTGGGGTGTGTGTGTGTTGGTGTGTGTGTGTGTTGGGGAGTGTGTGTGTGTGTGTGTGTGTGTGTGTGTATGTATGTGTGTGTGTGTGTGTGTGTGTGTTGGGGAGTGTGTGTGTGTGTGTGTGTGTTGGGGGCCACTGTGTGTTGGGGTGTGTGTGTGTTGCGGAGTGTGTGTTGGGGAGTGTGTGTTGGGGTGTGTGTGTGTGTGTGTGTGTGTGTGTGTGTGTGTGTGTGTGTGTGTGTGTGTGTTGGGGAGTGTGTGTGTGTGTGTGTGTGTGTGTGTGTGTGTGTGTGTTTTGGGTGTGTGTGTGTTGGGGTGTTGTTGTGTGTGTGTTGCGAGGTGTGGGTGTGTGTGTTGGGGAGTGTGTGTGTGTGTGTGTGTGTGTGTGTGTGTGTGTGTGTGTGTGTGTGTCTGTGTGTGTGTGTGTGTCTGTGTTGGGGAGTGTATGTGTGTGCTGGGGCGTGTGTGTGTTAGGGAGTGTGTGTGTTGGGGAGTGTGTGTGCGTGTGTTTTGGAGTGTGTGTGTGTTGGGGGCCTGTGTGTTTTGGGGTGTGTGTGTGTTGGGGGCCTGTGTGTGTTGGAGGGGTGTGTGTGTTGGGGAGTGTGTGTGTGTGTGTTGGGGTGTGTGTGTGTTGGGGGTGTTTGTGTTGGGGTGTGTGTGTGTGTGTGTGTGTGTGTGTGTGTGTGTGTGTGTGTGTGTGTTGGGGGCCTGTGTTTGTTGGGGGTGTGTGTGTGTTGGGGAGTGTGTGTGTTGGGGTGTGTGTGTGTGTGTGTGTGTGTGTGTGTGTGTCTGTGTGTGTGTGTGTGTGTGTTTGTGTGTGTGTGTTGGGTGGTGTGGGTGTGTGTGTTGGGGAGTGTGTGTGTGTGTGTTTGTTGGGGGGTGTGGGTGTGTGTGTTGGGGAGTGTGTGTGTTGGGGTGTGTTGTGTGAATGTATGTGTGTGTTGGGGAGTGTGTGTGTTTGGGAGTGTGTGTGTGTTGGGGAGTGTGTGTGTGTTGGGGAGTGTGTGTGTTGGGGTGTGTGTGTGTTGGGAAATGTGTGTGTGTTGTGGGGCGTGTGTGTGTTTGGGTGTGTGTGTGTTGGGGAGTGTGTGTGTTGGGGTGTGTTTGTGTGTTGGGGAATGTGTGTGTGTTGGGGAGTGTGTGTGTTGGGGAGCGTGTTCGTGTGTTGGGGAGTGTGTGTGTTGGGGAGTGTGTTTGTGTGCTGGGGTGTGTGTGTGTGCGTTGGGGAGTGTGTGTGTTGGGGGTGTGTTTGTGTGTTGGGGAGTGTATGTGTGTTGAGGAGTGTGTTTGTGTGTTGGGGAGTGTGTGTGTGTTGGGGAGTGTGTGTGTTGGTGAGTGTGTGTGTGTTGGGGACTGTGTGTGTTGGGGTGTGTGTGTGTTGGGGAATGTGTGTGTGTTGTGGGGCGTGTGTGTGTTTGGGTGTGTGTGTGTTGGGGAGGGTGTGTGTTGGGGAGTGTGTTTGTGTGCTGGGGTGTGTGTGTGCGTTGGGGAGTGTGTGTGTTGGGGGGTGTGTTTGTGTGTTGGGGAGTGTGTGTGTTGGGGACTGTGTTTGTGTGTTGGGGAGTGTGTGTGTGTTGGCGGTGTATGTGTTGGGGAGTGTGTGTGTGTGTGTGTGTGTGTGTGTGTGTGTGTGTGTGTGTGTGTGTGTGTGTGTGTGTGTGTGTGTGTGTGTGTGTGTGTTGGGGGCCTGTGTGTGTTGGGGGTGTGTGTGTGTTGGGGTGTTGTTGTGTGTGTGTTGGGTGGTGTGGGTGTGTGTGTTGGGGAGTGTGTGTGTTGGGGTGTGTGTGTGTGTTGGGGTGTGTGTGGGCTGGGGTGTGTGTGTGTGTTGGGGAGTGTGTGTGTTAGGGTGTGTGTGTGTGTTGTGGAGTGTGTGTGTGTTGGGGAGTGTGTGTGTTGGGGTGTGTTCGTGTGTTGGGGAATGTGTGTGTGTTGGGGAGTGTGTGTGTTGGGGAGCGTGTTCGTGTGTTGGGGAGTGTGTGTGTTGGGGAGTGTGTTTGTGTGCTGGGGTGCGTGTGTGCGTTGGGGAGTGTGTGTGTTGGGGGGTGTGTTTGTGTGTTGGGTAGTGTGTGTGTTGGGGACTGTGTTTGTGTGTTGGGGAGTGTGTGTGTGTTGGGGAGTGTGTTTGTGTGTTGGGGAGTGTGTGTCTTGTGGAGTGTGTGTGTTGGGGTGTGTGTGTGTGTGTGTGTGTGTGTGTGTGTGTGTGTGTGTGTGTGTGTGTGTGTGTGTGTGTTGGGGGCCTGTGTGTGTTGGGGAGTGTGTGTGTGTTGGGGTGTTGTTGTGTGTGTGTTGCGTGGTGTGGGTGTGTGTGTTGGGGAGTGTGTGTGTTGGGGTGTGTGTGTGCTGGGGTGTGTATGTGTTGGGGTGTGTGTGTGTGTGTGTGTGTGTGTGTGTGTGTTGTGGGCCGGTGTGTGTTGGGTGTGTGTGTGTCTTGGGGAGTGTGTGTGTTGGGGAGAGTGTGTGTTGGGGGGTGTGTGTGTTGGGGGGTGTGTGTGTGTTGGGGTTTGTGTGTGTGTTGGGGAGTGTGTGTGTGTGTGTTGGGGAGTGTGTTTTGGGGGGTGTGTGTGTGTTGAGATGTGTGTGTGTGTGTTGGGGGGAGTGTCTGTGTGTGTTGGGGTGTGTGTGTGTGTTGTGGGATGTGTGTGCACGTGTGTGTGTGTGTGTGTGTCTATGTGTGTGAGTATTGGTGTGTGTCTGTCTGTGTGTGTGTGAGTACGTGAGTGAGTGTGTGTATGTGTGTGTACGAGTGTGTGTCTGTGTTTGTGAGTGTGTTTGTGAGTGTGTGTGTGAGTGTGACAGTGTGAATGTAAGTGTGAGTGTGACAGTGTGAATGTAAGTGTGTGAGTGCGAGTGTGTGTGTGACTGTGAGTGATTGTGTGAGTGTGTGTGTGTGTTTGTGTGTGTTGTGGGGCGTGTGTGTGTGGGTGTGTGTGTTGGAGGGTGTGCGTGTGTGTGTTGGTGTGTGTGTTGGAGGATGTGCATGTGTGTGTTGGTGTGTGTGTGTTGGAGTGTGTGTGTGTTGGGGGCCTGTGTATGTTGGGGTGTGTGTGTGTTGGGGGCCTGTGTGTGTTGGAGGGGTGTGTGTGTTGGGGGGTGTCTGTGTTGGGGAGTGTATGTGTGTGATGGGGTGTGTGTGTGTTGGTGGTGTATGTGTTGGGGAGTGTGTGTGTGTGTGTGTGTGTGTTGGGGGCCTGTGTGTGTTGGGGGTGTGTGTGTGTTGGGGTGTTGTTGTGTGTGCATTGGGTGGTGTGTGTTTGTGTGTTGGGGAGTGTGTGTGTTGGGGACTGTGTCTGTGTGCTGGGGTGTGTGTGTGCATTGGGGAGTGTGTGTGTTGGGGGGTGTGTTTGTGTGATGGGGAGTGTGTGTGTTGGGGACTGTGTTTGTGTGTTGGGGAGTGTGTGTGTGTTGGTGGTGTATGTGTTGGGAGTGTGTGTGCGCGCGTGTGTGTGTGTGTGTGTGTGTGTGTGTGTTGGGGGCCTGTGTGTGTTGGGGGTGTGTGTGTGTTGGGGTGTTGTTGTGTGTGTGTTGGGTGGTGCGGGTGTGTGTGTTGGGGAGTGTGTGCGTTGGGGTGTGTGTGTGTGTTGGGGTGTGTGTGGGCTGGGGTGTGTGTGTGTTGGGGAGTGTGTGTGTTGGGGTGTGTGTGTGTTGGGGAGTGTGTGTGTTGGGGTGTGTGTATGTGTTGTGGAGTGTGTGTGTGTTGGGGAGTATGTGTATGTGTGTTGGGGAGTGTGTGTGTGTGTGTTGGGGAGAGTGTTTTTGTTGGGGGCCTGTGTGTGTTGGGGGGGTGTGTGTGTTGGGGGGTGTGTGTGTTGGGGAGTGTGTATGCATGTTGGGGGTGTGTGTGTTGGGGTGTGTGTGTGTGTGTGTGTGTGTGTGTGTGTGTGTGTGTGTGTGTGTATGTGTGTGTGTGTTGGGGGTGTGTGTGTGTTGGGGTGTGTGTGTGTGTGTTGGGGAGTGTGTGTGTTGGGGAGTGTGTGTGTGTTGGGGAGTGTGTGTGTTGGGGTGTGTGTGTGTGTGTGTGTGTGTGTGTTGGGGAGTGTGTGTGTTGGGGTGTGTGTGTGTGCTGGGGTGTGTGTGTATTAGGGAGTGTGTGTGTTGGGGAGTGTGTGTGTGTGTGAGTTGGGGGGTGTGTGTGTTGGGGAGTGTGTGTGTTGGGGTGTGTGTGTGTTGGAGTGTGTGTGTGTTGGGGGCCTGTGTGTGTTGGTGTGTATGTGTTGGGGAGTGTGTGTGTGTGTGTGTGTGTGTTGGGGAGTGTGTGTGTGTGTGTGTGTGTGTGTTGGGGGCCACTGTGTGTTGGGGTGTGTGTGTGTGTTGGGGGCCTGTGTGTGTTGGGGTATGTGTGTGTTGGGGAGTGTGTGTGTGTGTGTGTGTTGGGGAGTGTGTGTTGGGGTGTGTGTGTGTGTGTGTGTGTGTGTGTGTGTGTGTGTGTGTGTGTGTGTGTGTGTGTGTGTTGGGGGCCTGTGTGTGTTGGGGGGGGTGTGTGTGTTGGGGTGTTGTTGTGTGTGTGTTGGGTGGTGCGGGTGTGTGTGTTGGGGAGTGTGTGCGTTGGGGTGTGTGTGTGTGTTGGGGTGTGTGTGGGCTGGGGTGTGTGTGTGTTGGGGAGTGTGTGTGTTGGGGTGTGTGTGTGTGTTGGGGAGTGTGTGTGTTGGGGTGTGTGTATGTGTTGTGGAGTGTGTGTGTGTTGGGGAGTATGTGTATGTGTGTTGGGGAGTGTGTGTGTGTGTTGGGGAGAGTGTTTTTGTTGGGGGCCTGTGTGTGTTGGGGGGGTGTGTGTGTTGGGGGGTGTGTGTGTTGGGGAGTGTGTATGCATGTTGGGGGTGTGTGTGTTGGGGTGTGTGTGTGTGTGTGTGTGTGTGTGTGTGTGTGTGTGTGTATGTGTGTGTGTGTTGGGGGTGTGTGTGTGTTGGGGTGTGTGTGTGTGTTGGGGAGTGTGTGTGTTGGGGAGTGTGTGTGTGTTGGGGAGTGTGTGTGTTGGGGTGTGTGTGTGTGTGTGTGTTGGGGAGTGTGTGTGTTGGGGTGTGTGTGTGTGCTGGGGCGTGTGTGTATTAGGGAGTGTGTGTGTTGGGGAGTGTGTGTGTGTGTGAGTTGGGGGGTGTGTGTGTTGGGGAGTGTGTGTGTTGGGGTGTGTGTGTGTTGGAGTGTGTGTGTGTTGGGGGCCTGTGTGTGTTGGTGTGTATGTGTTGGGGAGTGTGTGTGTGTGTGTGTGTGTGTGTTGGGGAGTGTGTGTGTGTGTGTGTGTGTGTGTTGGGGGCCACTGTGTGTTGGGGTGTGTGTGTGTGTTGGGGGCCTGTGTGTGTTGGGGTATGTGTGTGTTGGGGAGTGTGTGTGTGTGTGTGTGTTGGGGAGTGTGTGTTGGGGTGTGTG
This sequence comes from Stegostoma tigrinum, assembly GCF_030684315.1. Classification (NCBI taxonomy): domain Eukaryota; kingdom Metazoa; phylum Chordata; class Chondrichthyes; order Orectolobiformes; family Stegostomatidae; genus Stegostoma; species Stegostoma tigrinum. Next base: position 47,600,485 of record NC_081379.1, read on the forward strand.
TGTGTGTGTGTGTGTGTGTGTGTGTGTGTGTGTTTGTGTGTGTGTGTGTGTGTGTGTGTTGGGGGCCTGTGTGTGTTGGGGGTGTGTGTGTGTTGGGGAGTGTGTGTGTTCGGGAGTGCGTGTGTGTGAGTGTTGGGGGTGTGTGTGTGTTGAGGAGTGTGTGTGTTTGGGGAGTGTGTGTGTGTGTGTTGGGGAGTGTGTGTGTGTGTGTTGGGGAGAGTGTGTGTTGGGGGCCTGTGTGTGTTGGGGGTGTGTGTGTGTTGGGGGGTGTGTGTGTTGGGGAGTGTGTATGTATGTTGGGCGTGTATCTGTTGGGGTATGTGTGTGTGTGTGTGTGTGTGTGTGTGTGTGTGTGTGTGTGTGTGTGTGTGTTGGGGAGTGTGTGTGTTGGGGTGTGTGTGTGTTGGAGTGTGTGTGTGTTGGGGGCCTGTGTGTGTTGGTGTGTGTGTGTGTTGGGGAGTGTGTGTGTGTGTGTGTGTGTGTGTGTGTGTGTGTGTGTGTATGTGTGTGTGTGTGTGTGTTGGGGAGTGTGTGTGTGTGTGTGTGTGTGTGTGTGTGTGTGTGTGTGTGTGTTGGGGGCCACTGTGTGTTGGGGTGTGTGTGTGTGTTGGGGGCCTGTGTGTGTTGGGGTATGTGTGTGTTGGGGAGTGTGTGTGTGTGTGTGTGTTGGGGAGTGTGTGTTGGGGTGTGTGTGTGTGTGTGTGTGTGTGTGTGTGTGTGTGTGTGTGTGTGTGTGTGTGTGTGTGTGTGTGTGTGTGTGTGTGTGTGTGTTGGGGGCCTGTGTGTGTTGGGGGTGTGTGTGTGTTGGGGAGTGTGTGTGTTCGGGAGTGCGTGTGTGTGTGTGTTGGGGGTGTGTGTGTGTTGAGGAGTGTGTGTGTTGGGGTGTGTGCGTGTGTGTGTGTGTGCGTGTGTGTGTGTGTGTGTGTGTGTGTGTGTGTGTGTGTGTGTGTGTTTGTGTGTGTGTGTGTTGGGTGGTGTGGGTGTGTGTGTTGGGGAGTGTGTGTGTTGGGGTGTGTGTGTGTGTGTGTTGGGGGGTGTGGGTGTGTGTGTTGGGGAGTGTGTGTGTTGGGGTGTGTTGTGTGAATGTGTGTGTGTGTTGGGGAGTGTGTGTGTTTGGGAGTGTGTGTGTGTTGGGGAGTGTGTGTGTGTTGGGGAGTGTGTGTGTTGGGGTGTGTGTGTGTTGGGAAATGTGTGTGTGTTGTGGGGCGTGTGTGTGTTTGGGTGTGTGTGTGTTGGGGAGTGTGTGTGTTGGGGTGTGTTTGTGTGTTGGGGAATGTGTGTGTGTTGGGGAGTGTGTGTGTTGGGGAGCGTGTTCGTGTGTTGGGGAGTGTGTGTGTTGGGGAGTGTGTTTGTGTGCTGGGGTGTGTGTGTGCGTTGGGGAGTGTGTGTGTTGGGGGTGTGTTTGTGTGTTGGGGAGTGTGTGTGTTGGGGACTGTGTTTGTGTGTTGGGGAGTGTATGTGTGTTGGGGAGTGTGTTTGTGTGTTGGGGAGTGTGTGTGTGTTGGGGAGTGTGTGTGTTGTTGAGTGTGTGTGTGTTGGGGACTGTGTGTGTTGGGGTGTGTGTTTTTGGGGAATGTGTGTGTGTTGTGGGGCGTGTGTGTGTTTGGGTGTGTGTGTGTTGGGGAGTGTGTGTGTTGGGGTGTGTTCGTGTGTTGGGGAATGTGTGTGTGTTGGGGAGTGTGTGTGTTGGGGAGTGTGTTCGTGTGTTGGGGAGTGTGTGTGTTGGGGAGTGTGTTTGTGTGCTGAGGTGTGTGTGTGCGTTGGGGAGTGTGTGTGTTGGGGGGTGTGTTTGTGTGTTGGGTAGTGTGTGTGTTGGGGACTGTGTTTGTGTGTTGGGGAGTGTGTGTGTGTTGGGGAGTGTGTTCGTGTGTTGGGGAGTGTGTGTGTGTTGGGGAGTGTGTGTGTTGGTGAGTGTGTGTGTGTTGGGGAGTGTGTGTCTTGTGGAGTGTGTGTGTTGGGGTGTGTGTGTGTGTGTGTGTGTGTGTGTGTGTGTGTGTGTGTGTGTGTGTGTGTGTGTTGGGGGCCTGTGTGTGTTGGGGTGTGTGTGTGTGTTGGGGTGTTGTTGTGTGTGTGTTGGGTGGTGTGGGTGTGTGTGTTGGGGAGTGTGTGTGTTGGGGTGTGTGTGTGCTGGGGTGTGTGTGTGTTGGGGAGTGTGTGTGTTGGTGTGTGTGTGTGTGTGTGTTGTGGAGTGTGTGTGTGTGTTGGGGAGAGTGTGTGTGTGTGTTGGGGAGGGTGGGTGTTGGGGGTGTATGTGTTGGGGTGTGTGTGTGTGTGTGTGTGTGTGTGTGTGTGTTGGGGGCCGGTGTGTGTTGGGTGTGTGTGTGTCTTGGGGAGTGTGTGTGTTGGGGAGAGTGTGTGTTGGGGGGTGTGTGTGTTGGGGGGTGTGTGTGTGTTGGGGTTTGTGTGTGTGTTGGGGAGTGTGTGTGTGTGTGTTGGGGAGTGTGTGTTGGGGGGTGTGTGTGTGTTGAGATGTGTGTGTGTGTGTTGGGGGGAGTGTCTGTGTGTGTTGGGGTGTGTGTGTGTGTTGTGGGATGTGTGTGCACGTGTGTGTGTGTGTGTGTGTCTATGTGTGTGAGTATTGGTGTGTGTCTGTCTGTGTGTGTGTGAGTACGTGAGTGAGTGTGTGTATGTGTGTGTACGAGTGTGTGTCTGTGTTTGTGAGTGTGTTTGTGAGTGTGTGTGTGAGTGTGACAGTGTGAATGTAAGTGTGTGAGTGCGAGTGTGTGTGTGACTGTGAGTGATTGTGTGAGTGTGTGTGTGTGTTTGTGTGTGTTGTGGGGCGTGTGTGTGTGGGTGTGTGTGTTGGAGGGTGTGCGTGTGTGTGTTGGTGTGTGTGTTGGAGGATGTGCATGTGTGTGTTGGTGTGTGTGTGTTGGAGTGTGTGTGTGTTGGGGGGCTGTGTATGTTGGGGTGTGTGTG
>NC_081379.1:47608403-47610903 GCF_030684315.1 Stegostoma tigrinum
TGTGTGTGTTGGGGAGTGTGTGTGTTGGGGTGTGTGTGTGTGTGTTGGGGAGTGTGTGTGTTGGGGTGTGTGTGTGTGTGTTGGGGAGTGTGTGTGTTGGGGAGTGTGTGTGTGTGTGAGTTGGGGAGTGTGTGTGTTGGGGAGTGTGTGTGTTGGGGTGTGTGTGTGTTGGAGTGTGTGTGTGTTGGGGGCCTGTGTGTGTTGGTGTGTGTGTGTGTTGGGGAGTGTGTGTGTGTGTGTGTGTGTGTGTGTGTGTGTGTGTGTGTGTGTGTGTATGTGTGTGTGTGTGTGTGTGTGTTGGGGAGTGTGTGTGTGTGTGTGTGTGTGTGTGTGTGTGTGTGTGTGTGTGTGTGTGTGTGTGTGTGTGTTGGGGGCCACTGTGTGTTGGGGTGTGTGGGCCTGTGTGTGTTGGGGTATGTGTGTGTTGGGGAGTGTGTTTGTGTGTGTGTGTTGGGGAGTGTGTGTTGGGGTGTGTGTGTGTGTGTGTGTGTGTGTGTGTGTGTGTGTGTGTGTGTGTGTGTGTGTGTGTGTGTGTGTTGGGGGTGTGTGTGTTGTGGGGAGTGTGTGTGTTCGGGAGTGCGTGTATGTGTGTGTTGGGGTGTGTGTGTGTTGGGGAGTGTGTGTGTGTTGGGGAGTGTGTGTGTGTGTGTTGGGGAGTGTGTGTGTTGGGGTGTGTGTGTGTTGAGATGTGTGTGTGTGTTGGGGGGAGTGTCTGTGTGTGTTGGGGTGTGTGTGTGTGTTGTGGGGTGTGTGTGCACGTGTGTGTGTGTCTATGTGTGTGAGTATTGGTGTGTGTCTGTCTGTGTGTGTGTGAGTACGTGAGTGAGTGTGTGTATGTGCGTGTACGAGTGTGTGTCTGTGTTTGTGAGTGCGTATGTGAGTGTGTGTGTGAGTGTGACAGTGTGAATGTAAGTGTGTGAGTGCGAGTGTTTGTGTGACTGTGAGTGATTGTGTGAGTGTGTGTGTGTGTGTTTGTGTGAGTGTGTGTGACTGAGCATGAGTGTTGGGGTGTGTGTGTGTGTGTGTGTGTGTGTGTGTGTGTGTGTGTGTGTGTGTGTGTGTGTGTGTGTGTGTGTGTTGTGGGGCGTGTGTGTGTGGGTGTGTGTTTTGGAGGGTGTGCGTGTGTGTGTTGGTGTGTGTGTTGGAGGATGTGCATGTGTGTGTTGGTGTGTGTGTGTTGGAGTGTGTGTGTGTTGGGGGGCTGTGTATGTTGGGGTGTGTGTGTGCTGGGGGCCTGTGTGTGTTGGAGGGGTGTGTGTGTTGAGGGGTGTGTGTGTGTTGGGGAGTGTATGTGTGTGTTGGGGTGTGTGTGTGTTGGTGGTGTATGTGTTGGGGAGTGTGTGTGTGTGTGTTGGGGGCCTGTGTGTGTGTTGGGGGTATGTGTGTGTTGGGGTGTTGTTGTGTGTGCGTTGGGTGGTGTGTGTGTGTGTGTTGTGGAGTGTGTGTGTGTTGGGGACTGTGTTTGTGTGCTGGGGTGTGTGTTGGGGGGTGTGTTTGTGTGTTGGGGAGTGTGTGTGTTGGGGACTGTGTTTGTGTGTTGGGGAGTGTGTGTGTGTTGGTGGTGTATGTGTTGGGGAGTGTGTGTGTGTGTGTGTGTGTGTGTGTGTGTGTGTGTGTTGGGGGCCTGTGTGTGTTGGGGGTGTGTGTGTGTTGGGGTGTTGTTGTGTGTGTGTTGGGTGGTGTGGGTGTGTGTGTTGGGGAGTGTGTGCGTTGGGGTGTGTGTGTGTGTTGGGGTGTGTGTGGGCTGGGGTGTGTGTGTGTGTTGGGGAGTGTGTGTGTTCGGGAGTGCGTGTGTGTGTGTGTTGGGGGTGTGTGTGTGTTGGGGGTGTGTGTGTGTTGGGGAGTGTGTGTGTGTGTGTTGGGGAGTGTGTGTGTTGGGGTGTGTGTGTGTTGAGATGTGTTTCTGTGTTGGGGGGAGTGTCTGTGTGTGTTGGGGTGTGTGTGTGTGTTGTGGGGTGTGTGTGCACGTGTGTGTGTGTCTATATGTGTGAGTATTGGTGTGTGTCTGTCTGTGTGTGTGTGAGTACGTGAGTGAGTGTGTGTATGTGCGTGTACGAGTGTGTGTCTGTGTTTGTGAGTGCGTATGTGAGTGTGTGTGTGAGTGTGACAGTGTGAATGTAAGTGTGTGAGTGCGAGTGTGTGTGTGACTGTGAGTGATTGTGTGAGTGTGTGTGTGTGTGTTTGTGTGAGTGTGTGTGACTGAGCATGAGTGTTGGGGTGTGTGTGTGTGTGTGTGTGTGTGTGTGTGTGTGTTGGAGGGTGTGCGTGTGTGTGTTGGTGTGTGTGTTGGAGTATGTGCATGTGTGTGTTGGTGTGTGTGTGTTGGTGTGTGTGTGTGTTGGGAGGCTGTGTATGTTGGGGTGTGTGTGTGTTGGGGGCCTGTGTGTGTTGGAGGGGTGTGTGTGTTGGGGGGTGTGTGTGTGTTGGGGAGTGTATGTGTGTGTTGGGGTGTGTGTGTGTTGGTGGTGTATGTGTTGGGGAGTGTGTGTGTGTGTGTTGG
>NC_081379.1:47618403-47620903 GCF_030684315.1 Stegostoma tigrinum
ATGTGTGTGTGTGTTGGGGTGTGTGTGTGTGTTGTGGGGTGTGTGTGCACGTGTGTGTGTGTCTATGTGTGTGAGTATTGGTGTGTGTCTGTCTGTGTGTGTGTGAGTACGTGAGTGAGTGTGTGTATGTGCGTGTACGAGTGTGTGTCTGTGTTTGTGAGTGCGTATGTGAGTGTGTGTGTGAGTGTGACAGTGTGAATGTAAGTGTGTGAGTGCGAGTGTTTGTGTGACTGTGAGTGATTGTGTGAGTGTGTGTGTGTGTGTTTGTGTGAGTGTGTGTGACTGAGCATGAGTGTTGGTGTGTGTGTGTGTGTGTGTGTGTGTGTGTGTGTGTGTGTGTGTGTGTGTGTGTGTGTGTGTGTGTTGTGGGGCGTGTGTGTGTGGGTGTGTGTGTTGGAGGGTGTGCGTGTGTGTGTTGGTGTGTGTGTTGGAGTATGTGCATGTGTGTGTTGGTGTGTGTGTGTTGGAGTGTGTTTGTGTTGGGGGGCTGTGTATGTTGGGGTGTGTGTGTGCTGGGGGCCTGTGTGTGTTGGAGGGGTGTGTGTGTTGGGGGGTGTGTGTGTGTTGGGGAGTGTATGTGTGTGTTGGGGGGTGTGTGTGTTGGTGGTGTATGTGTTGGGGAGTGTGTGTGTGTGTGTTGGGGGCCTGTGTGTGTGTTGGGGGTATGTGTGTGTTGGGGTGTTGTTGTGTGTGCGTTGGGTGGTGTGTGTGTGTGTGTTGTGGAGTGTGTGTGGGTTGGGGACTGTGTTTGTGTGCTGGGGTGTGTGTTGGGGGGTGTGTTTGTGTGTTGGGGAGTGTGTGTGTTGGGGACTGTGTTTGTGTGTTGGGGAGTGTGTGTGTGTTGGTGGTGTATGTGTTGGGGAGTGTGTGTGTGTGTGTGTGTGTGTGTGTGTGTGTGTGTGTGTGTGTGTGTGTGTGTGTGTGTGTGTGTGTGTGTGTGTTGGGGGCCTTCGTGTGTTGGAGGTGTGTGTGTTGTGGGGAGTGTGTGTGTTCGGGAGTGCGTGTGTGTGTGTGTTGGGGGTGTGTGTGTGTTGAGGAGTGTGTGTGTGTTGGGGAGTGTGTGTGTGTGTGTTGGGGAGAGTGTGTGTTGGGGGCCTGTGTGTGTTGGGGGTGTGTGTGTGTTGGGGGGTGTGTGTGTTGGGGAGTGTGTATGTATGTTGGGCGTGTATGTGTTGGGGTATGTGTGTGTGTGTGTGTGTGTGTGTGTGTGTGTGTGTGTGTGTGTGTGTGTGTGTGTGTGTGTGTGTGTGTATGTGTGTGTGTGTTGGGGAGTGTGTGTGTTGGTGTGTGTGTGTGTGTTGGGGAGTGTGTGTGTTGGGGTGTGTGTGTGTGTGTTGGGGAGTGTGTGTGTTGGGGAGTGTGTGTGTGTGTGAGTTGGGGAGTGTGTGTGTTGGGGAGTGTGTGTGTTGGGGTGTGTGTGTGTTGGAGTGTGTGTGTGTTGGGGGCCTGTGTGTGTTGGTGTGTGTGTGTGTTGGGGAGTGTGTGTGTGTGTGTGTGTGTGTGTGTGTGTGTGTGTGTGTGTGTGTGTGTGTGTTGGGGAGTGTGTGTGTGTGTGTGTGTGTGTGTGTGTGTGTGTGTGTGTGTGTGTGTGTGTGTGTGTGTGTGTGTGTGTGTTGGGGGCCACTGTGTGTTGGGGTGTGTGGGCCTGTGTGTGTTGGGGTATGTGTGTGTTGGGGAGTGTGTTTGTGTGTGTGTGTTGGGGAGTGTGTGTTGGGGTGTGTGTGTGTGTGTGTGTGTGTGTGTGTGTGTGTGTGTGTGTGTGTGTGTGTGTGTGTGTGTGTGTTGGGGGTGTGTGTGTTGTGGGGAGTGTGTGTGTTCGGGAGTGCGTGTATGTGTGTGTTGGGGTGTGTGTGTGTTGGGGAGTGTGTGTGTGTTGGGGAGTGTGTGTGTGTGTGTTGGGGAGTGTGTGTGTTGGGGTGTGTGTGTGTTGAGATGTGTGTGTGTGTTGGGGGGAGTGTCTGTGTGTGTTGGGGTGTGTGTGTGTGTTGTGGGGTGTGTGTGCACGTGTGTGTGTGTCTATGTGTGTGAGTATTGGTGTGTGTCTGTCTGTGTGTGTGTGAGTACGTGAGTGAGTGTGTGTATGTGCGTGTACGAGTGTGTGTCTGTGTTTGTGAGTGCGTATGTGAGTGTGTGTGTGAGTGTGACAGTGTGAATGTAAGTGTGTGAGTGCGAGTGTTTGTGTGACTGTGAGTGATTGTGTGAGTGTGTGTGTGTGTGTTTGTGTGAGTGTGTGTGACTGAGCATGAGTGTTGGGGTGTGTGTGTGTGTGTGTGTGTGTGTGTGTGTGTGTGTGTGTGTGTGTTGTGGGGCGTGTGTGTGTGGGTGTGTGTTTTGGAGGGTGTGCGTGTGTGTGTTGGTGTGTGTGTTGGAGTATGTGCATGTGTGTGTTGGTGTGTGTGTGTTGGAGTGTGTGTGTGTTGGGGGGCTGTGTATGTTGGGGTGTGTGTGTGCTGGGGGCCTGTGTGTGTTGGAGGGGTGTGTGTGTTGAGGGGTGTGTGTG
>NC_081379.1:47625903-47628403 GCF_030684315.1 Stegostoma tigrinum
GTTGGAGGGTGTGCGTGTGTGTGTTGGTGTGTGTGTTGGAGTATGTGCATGTGTGTGTTGGTGTGTGTGTGTTGGAGTGTGTTTGTGTTGGGGGGCTGTGTATGTTGGGGTGTGTGTGTGCTGGGGGCCTGTGTGTGTTGGAGGGGTGTGTGTGTTGGGGGGTGTGTGTGTGTTGGGGAGTGTATGTGTGTGTTGGGGGGTGTGTGTGTTGGTGGTGTATGTGTTGGGGAGTGTGTGTGTGTGTGTTGGGGGCCTGTGTGTGTGTTGGGGGTATGTGTGTGTTGGGGTGTTGTTGTGTGTGCGTTGGGTGGTGTGTGTGTGTGTGTTGTGGAGTGTGTGTGGGTTGGGGACTGTGTTTGTGTGCTGGGGTGTGTGTTGGGGGGTGTGTTTGTGTGTTGGGGAGTGTGTGTGTTGGGGACTGTGTTTGTGTGTTGGGGAGTGTGTGTGTGTTGGTGGTGTATGTGTTGGGGAGTGTGTGTGTGTGTGTGTGTGTGTGTGTGTGTGTGTGTGTGTGTGTGTGTGTGTGTGTGTGTGTGTGTGTGTGTGTTGGGGGCCTTCGTGTGTTGGAGGTGTGTGTGTTGTGGGGAGTGTGTGTGTTCGGGAGTGCGTGTGTGTGTGTGTTGGGGGTGTGTGTGTGTTGAGGAGTGTGTGTGTGTTGGGGAGTGTGTGTGTGTGTGTTGGGGAGAGTGTGTGTTGGGGGCCTGTGTGTGTTGGGGGTGTGTGTGTGTTGGGGGGTGTGTGTGTTGGGGAGTGTGTATGTATGTTGGGCGTGTATGTGTTGGGGTATGTGTGTGTGTGTGTGTGTGTGTGTGTGTGTGTGTGTGTGTGTGTGTGTGTGTGTGTGTGTGTGTGTGTGTATGTGTGTGTGTGTTGGGGAGTGTGTGTGTTGGTGTGTGTGTGTGTGTTGGGGAGTGTGTGTGTTGGGGTGTGTGTGTGTGTGTTGGGGAGTGTGTGTGTTGGGGAGTGTGTGTGTGTGTGAGTTGGGGAGTGTGTGTGTTGGGGAGTGTGTGTGTTGGGGTGTGTGTGTGTTGGAGTGTGTGTGTGTTGGGGGCCTGTGTGTGTTGGTGTGTGTGTGTGTTGGGGAGTGTGTGTGTGTGTGTGTGTGTGTGTGTGTGTGTGTGTGTGTGTGTGTGTGTGTGTGTGTGTGTGTTGGGGAGTGTGTGTGTGTGTGTGTGTGTGTGTGTGTGTGTGTGTGTGTGTGTGTGTGTGTGTGTGTGTGTGTGTGTGTGTGTGTGTGTGTGTGTTGGGGGCCACTGTGTGTTGGGGTGTGTGGGCCTGTGTGTGTTGGGGTATGTGTGTGTTGGGGAGTGTGTTTGTGTGTGTGTGTTGGGGAGTGTGTGTTGGGGTGTGTGTGTGTGTGTGTGTGTGTGTGTGTGTGTGTGTGTGTGTGTGTGTGTGTGTGTGTGTGTGTGTTGGGGGTGTGTGTGTTGTGGGGAGTGTGTGTGTTCGGGAGTGCGTGTATGTGTGTGTTGGGGTGTGTGTGTGTTGGGGAGTGTGTGTGTGTTGGGGAGTGTGTGTGTGTGTGTTGGGGAGTGTGTGTGTTGGGGTGTGTGTGTGTTGAGATGTGTGTGTGTGTTGGGGGGAGTGTCTGTGTGTGTTGGGGTGTGTGTGTGTGTTGTGGGGTGTGTGTGCACGTGTGTGTGTGTCTATGTGTGTGAGTATTGGTGTGTGTCTGTCTGTGTGTGTGTGAGTACGTGAGTGAGTGTGTGTATGTGCGTGTACGAGTGTGTGTCTGTGTTTGTGAGTGCGTATGTGAGTGTGTGTGTGAGTGTGACAGTGTGAATGTAAGTGTGTGAGTGCGAGTGTTTGTGTGACTGTGAGTGATTGTGTGAGTGTGTGTGTGTGTGTTTGTGTGAGTGTGTGTGACTGAGCATGAGTGTTGGGGTGTGTGTGTGTGTGTGTGTGTGTGTGTGTGTGTGTGTGTGTGTGTTGTGGGGCGTGTGTGTGTGGGTGTGTGTTTTGGAGGGTGTGCGTGTGTGTGTTGGTGTGTGTGTTGGAGTATGTGCATGTGTGTGTTGGTGTGTGTGTTGGAGTGTGTGTGTGTTGGGGGGCTGTGTATGTTGGGGTGTGTGTGTGCTGGGGGCCTGTGTGTGTTGGAGGGGTGTGTGTGTTGAGGGGTGTGTGTGTGTTGGGGAGTGTATGTGTGTGTTGGGGTGTGTGTGTGTTGGTGGTGTATGTGTTGGGGAGTGTGTGTGTGTGTGTTGGGGGCCTGTGTGTGTGTTGTGGGTATGTGTGTGTTGGGGTGTTGTTGTGTGTGCGTTGGGTGGTGTGTGTGTGTGTGTTGTGGAGTGTGTGTGTGTTGGGGACTGTGTTTGTGTGCTGGGGTGTGTGTTGGGGGGTGTGTTTGTGTGTTGGGGAGTGTGTGTGTTGGGGACTGTGTTTGTGTGTTGGGGAGTGTGTGTGTGTTGGTGGTGTATGTGTTGGGGAGTGTGTGTGTGTGTGTGTGTGTGTGTGTGTGTGTGTTGGGGGCCTGTGTGTGTTGGGGGTGTGTGTGTGTTGG
>NC_081379.1:47638403-47645903 GCF_030684315.1 Stegostoma tigrinum
TGTGTGTGTGTGTTGGGGAGTGTGTGTTGGGGGCCTGTGTGTGTTGGGTGTGTGTGTTCTTGGGGAGTGTGTGTGTGTGTGTGTGTGTGTGTGTGTGTGTGTGTGTGTGTGTGTGTGTGTGTGTGTTGGGGGCCGGTGTGTGTTGGGTGTGTGTGTTCTTGGGGAGTGTGTGTGTTGGGGAGTGTGTGTGTTGGGGTGTGTGTGTGTTGGGGAGTGTGTGTGTTGGGGTGTGTGTGTGTTGAGATGTGTGTGTGTGTTGGGGGGAGTGTCTGTGTGTGTTGGGGTGTGTGTGTGTGTTGTGGGATGTGTGTGCACGTGTGTGTGTGTGTGTGTGTCTATGTGTGTGAGTATTGGTGTGTGTCTGTCTGTGTGTGTGTGAGTACGTGAGTGAGTGTGTGAATGTGTGTGTACGAGTGTGTGTCTGTGTTTGTGAGTGAGTGTGTATGTGAGTGTGTGTGTGAGTGTGACAGTGTGAATGTAAGTGTGTGAGTGCGAGTGTGTGTGTGACTGTGAGTGATTGTGTGAGAGTGTGTGTGTGTTTGTGTGTGTTGTGGGGCATGTGTGTGCGGGTGTGTGTGTTGGAGGGTGTGCGTGTGTGTGTTGGTGTGTGTGTTGGAGGATGTGCATGTGTGTGTTGGTGTGTGTGTGTTGGAGTGTGTGTGTGTTGGGGGGCTGTGTATGTTGGGGTGTGTGTGTGTTGGGGGCCTGTGTGTGTTGGAGGGGTGTGTGTGTTGGGGGGTGTGTGTGTGTTGGGGAGTGTATGTGTGTGTTGGGGTGTGTGTGTGTTGGTGGTGTATGTGTTGGGGAGTGTGTGTGTGTGTGTGTGTGTTGGGTGCCACTGTGTGTTAGGGTGTGTGTGTGTGTTGGGGGCCTGTGTGTGTTGGGGTATGTGTGTGTTGGGGAGTGTGTGTGTGTGTGTGTGTGTGTTGGGGAGTGTGTGTTGGGGTGTGTGTGTGTGTGTGTGTGTGTGTGTGTGTGTGTGTGTGTGTGTGTGTGTGTGTTGGGGGCCTGTGTGTGTTGGGGGTGTGTGTGTTGGGGAGTGTGTGTGTTCGGGAGTGCGTGTGTGTGTGTGTTGGGGGTGTGTGTGTGTTGGGGAGTGTGTGTGTGTTGGGGAGTGTGTGTGTTGGGGTGTGTGTGTGTTGAGATGTGTGTGTGTGTTGGGGGGAGTGTCTGTGTGTGTTGGGGTGTGTGTGTGTGTTGTGGGGTGTGTGTGCACGTGTGTGTGTGTCTATGTGTGTGAGTATTGGTGTGTGTCTGTCTGTGTGTGTGTGAGTACGTGAGTGAGTGTGTGTATGTGTGTGTACGTGTGTGTGTCTGTGTTTGTGAGTGTGTGTGTGTGAGTGTGACAGTGTGAATGTAAGTGTGTGAGTGCGAGTGTATGTGTGACTGTGAGTGATTGTGTGAGTGTGTGTGTGTGAGTGTGTGTGTGTGTGTGTGTTGTGGGGCGTGTGTGTGTGGGTGTGTGTGTTGGAGGGTGTGCGTGTGTGTGTTGGTGTGTGTGTTGGAGGATGTGCATGTGTGTGTTGGTGTGTGTGTGTTGGAGTGTGTGTGTGTTGGGGGGCTGTGTATGTTGGGGTGTGTGTGTGTTGGGGGCCTGTGTGTGTTGGAGGGGTGTGTGTGTTGGGGGGTGTGTGTGTGTTGGGGAGTGTATGTGTGTGATGGGGTGTGTGTGTGTGTTGGTGGTGTATGTGTTGGGGAGTGTGTGTGTGTGTGTGTTGGGGGCCTGTGTGTGTGTTGGGGGTGTGTGTGTGTTGGGGTGTTGTTGTGTGTGCGTTGGGTGGTGTGTGTTTGTGTGTTGGGGAGTGTGTGTGTTGGGGGCTGTGTTTGTGTGCTGGGGTGTGTTTGTGTGTTGGGGAGTGTGTGTGTTGGTGGGTGTGTTTGTGTGTTGGGGAGTGTGTGTGTGTTGGTGGTGTATGTGTTGGGGAGTGTGTGTGTGTGTGTGTGTGTGTTGGGGGCCTGTGTGTGTTGGGGGTGTGTGTGTGTTGGGGTGTTGTTGTGTGTGTGTTGGGTGGTGTGGGTGTGTGTGTTGTGGAGTGTGTGCGTTGGGGTGTGTGTGTGTGTTGGGGTGTGTGTGGGCTGGGGTGTGTGTGTGTGTTGGGGAGTGTGTGTGTTGGGGTGTGTGTGTGTTGGGGAGTGTGTGTGTTGGGGTGTGTGTGTGTGTTGTGGAGTGTGTGTGTGTTGGTGAGTGTGTGTGTGTGTGTTGGGGAGTGTGTGTGTGTGCGTTGGGGAGAGTGTGTGTTGGGGGCCTGTGTGTGTTTGGGGGGTGTGCGTGTTGGGGGGTGTGTGTGTTGGGGAGTGTGTATGTATGTTGGGGGTGTATGTGTTGGGGTGTGTGTGTGTGTGTGTGTGTGTGTGTGTGTGTGTGTGTGTGTGTGTGTGTGTGTGTGTGTGTGTATGTGTGTGTGTTGGGGGTGTGTGTGTGTTGGGGTGTGTGTGTGTTAGGGAGTGTGTGTGTTGGGGTGTGTGTGTGTGTGTGTTGGGGTGTGTGTGTGTTGGGGTGTGTGTGCGCATGTGTGTGTGTGAGTATTGGTGTGTGTCTCTGTGTGTGTGAGTACGTGAGTGAGTGTGTGTATGTGTGTGTGTACGAGTGTGTGTCGGTGTTTGTGTGTGTGTGTGTGTTGTGGGGCGTGTGTGTGTTGGTGTGTGTGTTGGAGGGTGTGCGTGTGTGTGTTGGTGTGTGTGTTGGAGGGTGTGCATGTGTGTGTTGGTGTGTGTGTGTTGGAGTGTGTGTGTGTTGGGGGGCTGTGTGTGTTGGGGTGTGTGTGTGTTGGGGGCCTGTGTGTGTTGGAGGGATGTGTGTGTTGGGGGGTGTGTGTGTGTTGGGGAGTGTGTGTGTGTGTTGGGGTGTGTGTGTGTTGGGGTGTGTGTGTGTGTGTGTGTGTGTGTGTGTGTGTGTGTGTGTGTGTGTGTGTGTGTATGTGTGTGTGTGTGTGTTGGGGGTGTGTGTGTGTTGGGGTGTTGTTGTGTGTGTGTTGCGTGGTGTGCAGTGTGTGTTGGGGAGTGTGTGTGTTGGGGAGTGTGTGTGTGTGTGTGTGTGTGTTGGGGAGTGTGTGTGTGTGTGTGTGTGTTGGGGAGTGTGTGTGTGTGTGTTGGGGAGTGTGTGTGTGTGTGTTGGGGAGTGTGGGTGTTGGGGGCCTGTGTGTGTTTGGGGGGTGTGTGTGTTGGGGGTGTATGTGTTGGGGTGTGTGTGTGTGTGTGTGTGTGTGTGTGTGTGTGTGTGTGTGTGTGTGTGTGTGTTGGGGGCCGGTGTGTGTTGGGTGTGTGTGTTCTTGGGGAGTGTGTGTGTTGGGGAGTGTGTGTGTTGGGGGGTGTGTGTGTTGGGGGGTGTGTGTGTGTTGGGGTTTGTGTGTGTGTTGGGGTGTGTGTGTGTTGAGATGTGTGTGTGTGTTGGGGGGAGTGTCTGTGTGTGTTGGGGTGTGTGTGTGTGTTGTGGGATGTGTGTGCACGTGTGTGTGTGTGTGTGTGTCTATGTGTGTGAGTATTGGTGTGTGTCTGTCTGTGTGTGTGTGAGTACGTGAGTGAGTGTGTGAATGTGTGTGTACGAGTGTGTGTCTGTGTTTGTGAGTGAGTGTGTATGTGAGTGTGTGTGTGAGTGTGACAGTGTGAATGTAAGTGTGTGAGTGCGAGTGTGTGTGTGACTGTGAGTGATTGTGTGAGAGTGTGTGTGTGTTTGTGTGTGTTGTGGGGCATGTGTGTGCGGGTGTGTGTGTTGGAGGGTGTGCGTGTGTGTGTTGGTGTGTGTGTTGGAGGATGTGCATGTGTGTGTTGGTGTGTGTGTGTTGGAGTGTGTGTGTGTTGGGGGGCTGTGTATGTTGGGGTGTGTGTGTGTTGGGGGCCTGTGTGTGTTGGAGGGGTGTGTGTGTTGGAGGGGTGTGTGTGTGTTGGGGAGTGTATGTGTGTGTTGGGGTGTGTGTGTGTTGGTGGTGTATGTGTTGGGGAGTGTGTGTGTGTGTGTGTGTTGGGTGCCACTGTGTGTTAGGGTGTGTGTGTGTGTTGGGGGCCTGTGTGTGTTGGGGTATGTGTGTGTTGGGGAGTGTGTGTGTGTGTGTGTGTGTGTGTGTTGGGGAGTGTGTGTTGGGGTGTGTGTGTGTGTGTGTGTGTGTGTGTGTGTGTGTGTGTGTGTGTGTGTGTTGGGGGCCTGTGTGTGTTGGGGGTGTGTGTGTGTTGGGGAGTGTGTGTGTTCGGGAGTGCGTGTGTGTGTGTGTTGGGGGTGTGTGTGTGTTGGGGAGTGTGTGTGTGTTGGGGAGTGTGTGTGTTGGGGTGTGTGTGTGTTGAGATGTGTGTGTGTGTTGGGGGGAGTGTCTGTGTGTGTTGGGGTGTGTGTGTGTGTTGTGGGGTGTGTGTGCACGTGTGTGTGTGTCTATGTGTGTGAGTATTGGTGTGTGTCTGTCTGTGTGTGTGTGAGTACGTGAGTGAGTGTGTGTATGTGTGTGTACGTGTGTGTGTCTGTGTTTGTGAGTGTGTGTGTGTGAGTGTGACAGTGTGAATGTAAGTGTGTGAGTGCGAGTGTATGTGTGACTGTGAGTGATTGTGTGAGTGTGTGTGTGTGAGTGTGTGTGTGTGTGTGTGTTGTGGGGCGTGTGTGTGTGGGTGTGTGTGTTGGAGGGTGTGCGTGTGTGTGTTGGTGTGTGTGTTGGAGGATGTGCATGTGTGTGTTGGTGTGTGTGTGTTGGAGTGTGTGTGTGTTGGGGGGCTGTGTATGTTGGGGTGTGTGTGTGTTGGGGGCCTGTGTGTGTTGGAGGGGTGTGTGTGTTGGGGGGTGTGTGTGTGTTGGGGAGTGTATGTGTGTGATGGGGTGTGTGTGTGTTGGTGGTGTATGTGTTGGGGAGTGTGTGTGTGTGTGTTGGGGGCCTGTGTGTGTGTTGGGGGTGTGTGTGTGTTGGGGTGTTGTTGTGTGTGCGTTGGGTGGTGTGTGTTTGTGTGTTGGGGAGTGTGTGTGTTGGGGGCTGTGTTTGTGTGCTGGGGTGTGTTTGTGTGTTGGGGAGTGTGTGTGTTGGGGACTGTGTTTGTGTGTTGGGGAGTGTGTGTGTGTTGGTGGTGTATGTGTTGGGGAGTGTGTGTGTGTGTGTGTGTGTGTGTGTGTGTTGGGGGCCTGTGTGTGTTGGGGGTGTGTGTGTGTTGGGGTGTTGTTGTGTGTGTGTTGGGTGGTGTGGGTGTGTGTGTTGTGGAGTGTGTGCGTTGGGGTGTGTGTGTGTGTTGGGGTGTGTGTGGGCTGGGGTGTGTGTGTGTGTTGGGGAGTGTGTGTGTTGGGGTGTGTGTGTGTTGGGGAGTGTGTGTGTTGGGGTGTGTGTGTGTGTTGTGGAGTGTGTGTGTGTTGGTGAGTGTGTGTGTGTGTGTGTTGGGGAGTGTGTGTGTGTGTGTGTTGGGGAGAGTGTGTGTTGGGGGCCTGTGTGTGTTTGGGGGGTGTGCGTGTTGGGGGGTGTGTGTGTTGGGGAGTGTGTATGTATGTTGGGGGTGTATGTGTTGGGGTGTGTGTGTGTGTGTGTGTGTGTGTGTGTGTGTGTGTGTGTGTGTGTGTGTGTGTGTGTGTGTGTGTGTGTATGTGTGTGTGTTGGGGGTGTGTGTGTGTTGGGGTGTGTGTGTGTTAGGGAGTGTGTGTGTTGGGGTGTGTGTGTGTGTGTTGGGGTGTGTGTGTTGGGGTGTGTGTGTGTGCTGGGGCGTGTGTGTATTAGGGAGTGTGTGTGTTGGGGAGTGTGTGTGTGTGTGAGTTGGGGAGTGTGTGTGTTGGGGAGTGTGTGTGTTGGGGTGTGTTTGTGTTGGAGTGTGTGTGTGTTGGGGGCCTGTGTGTGTTGGTGTGTGTGTGTGTTGGGGAGTGTGTGTGTGTGTGCGTGTGTGTGTGTGTGTGTGTGTGTGTTGGGGAGTGTGTGTGTGTGTGTGTGTGTGTGTGTGTGTGTGTGTGTGTGTGTGTGTGTGTGTGTGTGTGTGTTGGGGGTGTGTGTGTGTTGGGGTGTTGTTGTGTGTGTGTTGCATGGTGTGGGTGGGTGTGTTGGGGAGTGTGTGTGTGTGTGTGTGTGTGTGTGTGTGTGTGTGTGTGTGTGTGTGTGTTTGTCTGTGTTGGGGAGTGTATGTGTGTGCCGGGGCGTGTGTGTGTTAGGGAGTGTGTGTGTTGGGGAGTGTGTGTGTGTGTGCTGGGGTGTGTGTGTGTTGGGGGTGTATGTGTTGGGGAGTGTGTGTGTGTGTGTGTGTGTGTGTGTGTGTGTTGGGGGTGTGTGTGTGTTGGGGTGTTGTTGTGTGTGTGTTGCGTGGTGTGGGTGTGTGTGTTGGGGAGTGTGTGTGTTGGGGTGTATGTGTGTGTGCTGGGGTGTGTGTGTGTGTTGGGGAGTGTGTGTGTTGGGGTGTGTGTGTGTTGGGGAGTGTGTGTGTTGGTGTGTGTGTGTGTGTGTGTTGTGGAGTGTGTGTGTGTGTTGGGGAGTGTGTGTGTGTGTGTTGGGGTGTGTGTGTGTTGGGGAGTGTGTGTGTTGGTGTGTGTGTGTGTGTGTTGTGGAGTGTGTGTGTGTGTGTGTGTGTGTGTGTGTGTGTGTGTGTGTGTGTGTGTGTGTGTGTTGGGGGCCGGTGTGTGTGTGTGTGTGTGTGTGTGTCTTGGGGAGTGTGTGTGTTGAGGGGTGTGTGTGTGTTGGGGGGTGTGTGTGTGTTGGGGTTTGTGTGTGTGTTGGGGTGTGTGTGTGTTGAGATGTGTGTGTGTGTTGGGGGGAGTGTCTGTGTGTGTGTTTGTGTGTGTGTGTGTCTTGGGGAGTGTGTGTGTTGGGGGGTGTGTGTGTGTTGGGGTTTGTGTGTGTGTTGGGGTGTGTGTGTGTTGAGATGTGTGTGTGTGTTGGGGGGAGTGTCTGTGTGTGTTGGGGTTTGTGTGTGTGTTGGGGTGTGTGTGTGTTGAGATGTGTGTGTGTGTTGGGGGGAGTGTCTGTGTGTGTTGGGGAGTGTGTGTGTTGGGGGGTGTGTGTGTTGGGGAGTGTGTGTGTTGGGGTGTGTGTGTGTTGAGATGTGTGTGTGTGTTGGGGGGAGTGTCTGTGTGTGTTGGGGTGTGTGTGTGTGTTGTGGGATGTGTGTGCACGTGTGTGTGTGTGTGTGTGTCTATGTGTGTGAGTATTGGTGTGTGTCTGTCTGTGTGTGTGAGTACGTGAGTGAGTGTGTGTATGTGTGTGTACGAGTGTGTGTCTGTGTTTGTGAGTGTGTATGTGAGTGTGTGTGTGAGTGTGACAGTGTGAATGTAAGTGTGTGAGTGCGAGTGTGTGTGTGACTGTGAGTGATTGTGTGAGTGTGTGTGTTGTGGGGCATGTGTGTGCGGGTGTGTGTGTTGGAGGGTGTGCATGTGTGTGTTGGTGTGTGTGTTGGAGGATGTGCATGTGTGTGTTGGTGTGTGTGTGTTGGAGTGTGTGTGTGTTGGGGGGCTGTGTATGTTGGGGTATGTGTGTGTTGGGGGCCTGTGTGTGTTGGAGGGGTGTGTGTGTTGGGGGGTGTGTGTGTGTTGGGGAGTGTATGTGTGTGTTGGGGTGTGTGTGTGTT
>NC_081379.1:47653403-47660903 GCF_030684315.1 Stegostoma tigrinum
GGGGGCCTGTGTGTGTTGGAGGGGTGTGTGTGTTGGGGGGTGTGTGTGTGTTGGGGAGTGTATGTGTGTGTTGGGGTGTGTGTGTGTTGGTGGTGTATGTGTTGGGGAGTGTGTGTGTGTGTGTGTGTGTGTTGGGGGCCTGTGTGTGTTGTGGGTGTGTGTGTGTTGGGGTGTTGTTGTGTGTGCATTGGGTAGTGTGTGTTTGTGTGTTGGGGAGTGTGTGTGTTGGGGACTGTGTTTGTGTGCTGGGGTGTGTGTGTGCGTTGGGGAGTGTGTGTTGGGGGGTGTGTTTGTGTGTTGGGAAGTGTGTGTGTTGGGGACTGTGATTGTGTGTTGGGGAGTGTGTGTGTGTTGGTGGTGTATGTGTTGGGGAGTGTGTGTGTGTGTGTGTGTGTGTGTGTGTGTGTGTGTGTGTGTGTGTGTGTGTGTGTGTGTGTGTGTTGGGGGCCTGTGTGTGTTGGGGGTGTGTGTGCGTTGGGGTGTTGTTGTGTGTGCGTTGGGTGGTGTGTGTGTGTGTGTTGGGGAGTGTGTGCGTTGGGGTGTGTGTGTGTGTGTTGGGGAGTGTGTGTGGGCTGGGGTGTGTGTGTGTGTTGGGGAGTTTGTGTGTTGGGGTGTGTGTGTGTTGGGGAGTGTGTTTGTTGGGGTGTGTGTGTGTGTTGTGGAGTGTGTGTGTGTTGGTGAGTGTGTGTGTGTGTGTTGGGGAGTGTGTGTGTGTGTGTTGGGGAGAGTGTGTGTTGGGGGTGTGTGTGTGTTGGGGGGTGTATGTGTTGGGGAGTGTGTATGTATGTTGGGGGTGTATGTGTTGGGGTGTGTGTGTGTGTGTGTGTGTGTGTGTTGGGGGGTGTGTGTGTTGGGGTGTGTGTGTATTAGGGAGTGTGTGTGTTGGGGAGTGTGTGTGTTGGGGAGTGTGTGTGTTGGGGCGTGTGTGTGTTGGAGTGTGTGTGTGTTGGGGGCCTGTGTGTGTTGGTGTGTGTGTGTGTTGGGGAGTGTGTGTGTGTGTGTGTGTGTGTGTGTGTGTGTGTGTGTGTGTGTGTGTGTGTGTGTGTGTGTGTGTGTTGGGGAGTGTGTGTGTGTGTGTGTGTGTGTGTGTGTGTGTGTGTGTGTGTGTGTGTTGGGGGCCTGTGTGTGTTGGGGGTGTGTGTGTGTTGGGGAGTGTGTGTGTTCGGGAGTGCGTGTGTGTGTGTGTTGGGGGTGTGTGTGTGTTGGGGAGTGTGTTTGTGTTGGGGAGTGTGTGTGTGTGTGTTGGGGAGTGTGTGTGTTGGGGTGTGTGTGTGTTGAGATGTGTGTGTATGTTGGGGGGAGTGTCTGTGTGTGTTGGGGTGTGTGTGTGTGTTGTGGGGTGTGTGTGCACGTGTGTGTGTGTGTCTATGTGTGTGAGTATTGGTGTGTGTCTGTCTGTGTGTGTGTGAGTACGTGAGTGAGTGTGTGTATGTGCGTGTACGAGTGTGTGTCTGTGTTTGTGAGTGTGTATGTGAGTGTGTGTGTGAGTGTGACAGTGTGAATGTAAGTGTGTGAGTGCGAGTGTGTGCGTGACTGTGAGTGATTGTGTGAGTGTGTGTGTGTGTTTGTGTGAGTGTGTGTGACTGAGCATGAGTGTTGGGGTGTGTGTGTGTGTGTGTGTGTGCGTGTGTGTGTTGTGGGGCGTGTGTGTGTGGGTGGGTGTGTTGGAGGGTGTGCGTGTGTGTGTTGGTGTGTGTGTTGGAGGATGTGCATGTGTGTGTTGGTGTGTGTGTGTTGGAGTGTGTGTGTGTTGGGGGGCTGTGTGTGTTGGGGTGTGTGTGTGTTGGGGGCCTGTGTGTGTTGGAGGGGTGTGTGTGTTGGGGAGGTGTGTGTGTGTTGGCGAGTGTATGTGTGTGTTGGGGTGTGTGTGTGTTGGTGGTGTATGTGTTGGGGAGTGTGTGTGTGTGTGTGTGTTGGGGTCTGTGTGTGTTGGGGGTGTGTGTGTGTTGGGGTGTTGTTGTGTGTGCGTTGGGTGGTGTGTGTTTGTGTGTTGGGGAGTGTGTGTGCTGGAGACTCTGTTTGTGTGCTGGGGTGTGTGTGTGCGTTGGGGAGTGTGTATGTTGGTGGGTGTGTTTGTGTGTTGGGGAGTGTGTGTGTTGGGGACTGTGTTTGTGTGTTGGGGAGTGTGTGTGTGTTGGGGTGTGTGTGTGTGTTGTGGAGTGTGTGTGTGTTGGGGGTGTGTGTGTTGGGGAGTGTGTATGTATGTTGGGGGTGTATGTGTTGTGGTGTGTGTGTGTGTGTGTGTGTGTGTGTGTGTGTGTGTGTGTGTGTGTGTGTGTGTGTGTGTGTGAGTTGGGGTGTGTGTGTGTTGGGGAGTGTGTGTGTTGGGGAGTGTGTGTGTGTTGGGGAGTGTGTATGTTGGGGTGTGTGTGTGTGTGTGTGTGTGTGTGTGTGTGTGTTGGGGAGTGTGTGTGTTGGGGTGTGTGTGTGTGCTGGGGCGTGTGTGTATTCGGGAGTGTGTGTGTGTGTGAGTTGGGGAGTGTGTGTGTTGGGGAGTGTGTGTGTTGGGGTGTGTGTGTGTTGGAGTGTCTGTGTTCGGGAGTGCGTGTGTGTGTGTGTTGGGGGTGAGTGTGTGTTGGGGAGTGTGTGTGTGTTGGGGAGTGTGTGTGTGTGTGTTGGGGAGTGTGTGTGTTGGGGTGTGTGTGTGTTGAGATGTGTGTGTGTGTTGGGGGGAGTGTCTGTGTGTGTTGGGGTGTGTGTGTGTGTTGTGGGGTGTGTGTGCACGTGTGTGTATGTGTGTGTGTGTCTATGTGTGTGAGTAATGGTGTGTGTCTGTCTGTGTGTGTGTGAGTACGTGAGTGAGTGTGTGTATGTGTGTGTACGAGTGTGTGTCTGTGTTTGTGAGTGTGTATGTGAGTGTGTGTGTGAGTGTGACAGTGTGAATGTAAGTGTGTGAGTGCGAGTGTGTGTGTGACTGTGAGTGATTGTGTGAGTGTGTGTGTGTGTTTGTGTGAGTGTGTGTGACTGAGCATGAGTGTTGGGGTGTGTGTGTGTGTGTGTGTGTGTGTGTGTTGTGGGGCGAGTGTGTGTGGGTGTGTGTGTTGGAGGGTGTGCGTGTGTGTGTTGGTGTGTGTGTTGGAGGATGTGCATGTGTGTGTGTGTTGGAGTGTGTGTGTGTTGGGGGGCTGTGTATGTTGGGGTGTGTGTGTGTTGGGGGCCTGTGTGTGTTGGAGGGGTGTGTGTGTTGGGGGGTGTGTGTGTGTTGGGGAGTGTATGTGTGTGTTGGGGTGTGTGTGTGTTGGTGGTGTATGTGTTGGGGAGTGTGTGTGTGTGTGTGTGTGTTGGGGTCTGTGTGTGTTGGGGGTGTGTGTGTGTTGGGGTGTTGTTGTGTGTGCGTTGGGTGGTGTGTGTTTGTGTGTTGGGGAGTGTGTGTGTTGGAGACTCTGTTTGTGTGCTGGGGTGTGTGTGTGCGTTGGGGAGTGTGTGTGTTGGTGGGTGTGTTTGTGTGTTGGGGAGTGTGTGTGTTGGGGACTGTGTTTGTGTGTTGGTGAGTGTGTGTGTGTTGGTGGTGTATGTGTTGGGGAGTGTGTGTGTGTGTGTGTGTTGGGGGCCTGTGTGTGTTGGGGGTGTGTGTGTGTTGGGGTGTTGTTGTGTGTGTGTTGGGTGGTGTGGGTGTGTGTGTTGGGGAGTGTGTGCGTTGGGGTGTGTGTGTGTGTTGGGGTGTGTGTGGGCTGGGGTGTGTGTGTGTTGGGGAGTGTGTGTGTTGGGGAGTGTGTGTGTGTTGGGGAGTGTGTGTGTTGGGGTGTGTGTGTGTGTGTGTGTGTGTTGGGGAGTGTGTGTGTTGGGGTGTGTGTGTGTGCTGGGGCGTGTGTGTATTCGGGAGTGTGTGTGTTGGGGAGTGTGTGTGTGTGTGAGTTGGGGAGTGTGTGTGTTGGGGAGTGTGTGTGTTGGGGTGTGTGTGTGTTGGAGTGTCTGTGTTCGGGATTGCGTGTGTGTGTGTGTTGGGGGTGTGTGTGTGTTGGGGAGTGTGTGTGTGTTGGGGAGTGTGTGTGTGTGTGTTGGGGAGTGTGTGTGTAGGGGTGTGTGTGTGTTGAGATGTGTGTGTGTGTTGGGGGGAGTGTCTGTGTGTGTTGGGGTGTGTGTGTGTGTTGTGGGGTGTGTGTGCACGTGTGTGTATGTGTGTGTGTGTGTGTCTATGTGTGTGAGTATTGGTGTGTGTCTGTCTGTGTGTGTGTGAGTACGTGAGTGAGTGTGTGTATGTGTGTGTACGAGTGTGTGTCTGTGTTTGTGAGTGTGTATGTGAGTGTGTGTGTGAGTGTGACAGTGTGAATGTAAGTGTGTGAGTGCGAGTGTGTGTATGACTGCGAGTGATTGTGTGAGTGTGTGTGTGTGTTTGTGTGAGTGTGTGTGACTGAGCATGAGTGTTGGGGTGTGTGTGTGTGTGTGTGGGTGTTGTGGGGCGTGTGTGTGTGGGTGTGTGTGTTGGAGGGTGTGCGTGTGTGTGTTGGTGTGTGTGTTGGAGGATGTGCATGTGTGTGTTGGTGTGTGTGTGTTGGGGTGTGTGTGTGTTGGGGGCCTGTGTGTGTTGGAGGGGTGTGTGTGTTGGGGGGTGTGTGTGTGTTGGGGAGTGTATGTGTGTGTTGGGGTGTGTGTGTGTTGGTGGTGTATGTGTTGGGGAGTGTGTGTGTGTGTGTGTGTGTGTGTTGGGGGCCTGTGTGTGTTGGGGGTGTGTGTGTGTTGGGGTGTTGTTGTGTGTGCGTTGGGTGGTGTGTGTTTGTGTGTTGGGGAGTGTGTGTGTTGGGGACTGTGTTTGTGTGCTGGGGTGTGTGTGTGCGTTGGGGAGTGTGTGTGTTGGGGGGTGTGTTTGTGTGTTGGGGAGTGTGTGTGTTGGGGACTGTGTTTGTGTGTTGGGGAGTGTGTGTGTGTTGGCGGTGTATGTGTTGGGGAGTGTGTGTGTGTGTGTGTGTGTGTGTGTGTGTGTGTGTGTGTGTGTGTGTGTGTGTGTGTGTGTGTGTTGGGGGCCTGTGTGTGTTGGGGGTGTGTGTGTGTTGGGGTGTTGTTGTGTGTGTGTTGGGTGGTGTGGGTGTGTGTGTTGGGGAGTGTGTGTGTTGGGGTGTGTGTGTGTGTTGGGGTGTGTGTGGGCTGGGGTGTGTGTGTGTGTTGGGGACTGTGTGTGTTGGGGTGTGTGTGTGTTGGGGAGTGTGTGTGTTAGGGTGTGTGTGTGTGTTGTGGAGTGTGTGTGTGTTGGTGAGTGTGTGTGTTGGGGAGTGTGTTTGTGTGTTGGGGAGAGTGTGTGTTGGGGGCCTGTGTGTGTTGGGGGTTGTGTGTGTTGGGGGGTGTGTGTGTTGGGGAGTGTGTATGTATGTTGGGGGTGTATGTGTTGGGGTGTGTGTGTGTGTGTGTGTGTGTATGTGTGTGTGTGTTGGGGGTGTGTGTGTGTTGGGGAGTGTGTGTGTTGGGGTGTGAGTGTGTGTGTTGGGGAGTGTGTGTGTTGGGGTGTGTGTGTGTGCTGGGGCGTGTGTGTATGAGGGAGTGTGTGTGTTGGGGAGTGTGTGTGTGTGAGTTGGGGAGTGTGTGTGTTGGGGAGTGTGTGTGTTGGGGAGTGTGTGTGTTGGAGTGTGTGTGTGTTGGGGGCCTGTGTGTTGGTGTGTGTGTGTTGGGGAGTGTGTGTGTGTGTGTGTGTGTGTGTGTGTGTGTGTGTGTGTGTGTGTGTGTGTGTGTGTGTGTGTTGGGGAGTGTGTGTGTGTGTGTGTGTGTGTGTGTGTGTGTGTGTGTGTGTGTGTGTGTGTGTGTGTGTTGGGGGCCACTGTGTGTTGGGGTGTGTGTGTGTGTGTTGGGGACTGTGTGTGTTGGGGTGTGTGTGTGTTGGGGAGTGTGTGTGTTGGGGTGTGTGTGTGTGTTGTGGAGTGTGTGTGTGTTGGTGAGTGTATGTGTTGGGGAGTGTGTGTGTGTGTTGGGGAGAGTGTGTGTTGGGGGCCTGTGTGTGTTGGGGGTTGTGTGTGTTGGGGAGTGTGTATGTATGTTGGGGGTGTATGTGTTGGGGTGTGTGTGTGTGTGTGTGTGTGTGTATGTGTGTGTGTGTTGGGGGTGTGTGTGTGTTGGGGAGTGTGTGTGTTGGGGTGTGAGTGTGTGTGTTGGGGAGTGTGTGTGTTGGGGTGTGTGTGTGTGCTGGGGCGTGTGTGTATGAGGGAGTGTGTGTGTTGGGGAGTGTGTGTGTGTGAGTTGGGGAGTGTGTGTGTTGGGGAGTGTGTGTGTTGGAGTGTGTGTGTGTTGGGGGCCTGTGTGTTGGTGTGTGTGTGTTGGGGAGTGAGTGTGTGTGTGTGTGTGTGTGTGTGTGTGTGTGTGTGTGTGTGTGTGTGTGTGTGTGTTGGGGAGTGTGTGTGTGTGTGTGTGTGTGTGTGTGTGTGTGTGTGTGTGTGTGTGTGTGTGTGTGTGTGTGTGTGTGTGTGTGTGTGTTGGGGGCCACTGTGTGTTGGGGTGTGTGTGTGTGTGTTGGGGACTGTGTGTGTTGGGGTGTGTGTGTGTTGGGGAGTGTGTGTGTTGGGGTGTGTGTGTGTGTTGTGGAGTGTGTGTGTGTTGGTGAGTGTGTGTGTTGGGGAGTGTGTGTGTGTGTTGGGGAGAGTGTGTGTTGGGGGCCTGTGTGTGTTGGGGGTTGTGTGTGTTGGGGAGTGTGTATGTATGTTGGGGGTGTATGTGTTGGGGTGTGTGTGTGTGTGTGTGTGTGTGTGTGTATGTGTGTGTGTGTTGGGGGTGTGTGTGTGTTGGGGAGTGTGTGTGTTGGGGTGTGAGTGTGTGTGTTGGGGAGTGTGTGTGTTGGGGTGTGTGTGTGTGCTGGGGCGTGTGTGTATGAGGGAGTGTGTGTGTTGGGGAGTGTGTGTGTGTGAGTTGGGGAGTGTGTGTGTTGGGGAGTGTGTGTGTTGGAGTGTGTGTGTGTTGGGGGCCTGTGTGTTGGTGTGTGTGTGTTGGGGAGTGAGTGAGTGTGTGTGTGTGTGTGTGTGTGTGTGTGTGTGTGTGTGTGTGTGTGTTGGGGAGTGTGTGTGTGTGTGTGTGTGTGTGTGTGTGTGTGTGTGTGTGTGTGTGTGTGTGTGTGTGTTGGGGGCCACTGTGTGTTGGGGTGTGTGTGTGTGTGTTGGGGGCCTGTGTGTGTTGGGGTATGTGTGTGTTGAGGAGTGTGTGTGTGTGTTGGGGAGTGTGTGTTGGGGTGTGTGTGTGTGTGTGTGTGTGTGTGTGTGTGTGTTGGGGGTGTGTGTGTGTTGGGGAGTGTGTGTGTGTTGCGGAGTGTGTGTGTGTGTTCTGGAGTGTGTGTGTGTGTTGGGGGAGTGTGTGTGTGTGTGTTGGGGTGTGTGTGTGTGTGTCTATGTGTGTGAGTATTGGTATGTGTCTGTGTGTGTGTGTGAATACGTGAGTGAGTGTGTGTATAAGTGTGTCTGTACGAGTCTGTGTCTGTGTTTGTGTGTGTGTATGTGAGTGTCTGTGTGTGTGAGTGTGACAGTGTGAATGTAAGTGTGTGAGTGCGAGTGTGTGTGTGACTGTGAGTGATTGAGTGAGTGTGTGTGTGTG